>NC_079400.1:1128773-1206273 GCF_029220125.1 Pseudoliparis swirei | reverse complement strand
ATCGTATCAGAATCAGAATCAGAATCAGAATCAGAATCAGAAACAGGTTTATTGCCAAAGAATGAATGAGGAAATTTTTTTGGTGGAAGGTGCAACATTTGGACATGACAAACAACAATCAACGCAAGGAGAGAGGAGGAGAGAGGAGAGGAGGAGGAGAGGAGGAGGAAGGAGGAGAAGGGAGAGGAAGGTGGAAGAAGAGGTGGTAGTGGGTGACAGTCAGTCCGGGGTCCATTGATGAGCCCGACCCCGTCCCGGAAAAGAGTGTGGCGGGAGGTCGTGGTCATGATGGATCAGCCTCCTCCCGAGGAGGGACAGGGGAGTGTCAGGGGTGGAGGGTGACAATCTTTCTGGCCCGCTTCAGTGACCTGGAAGTGAACAGGACCTGGAGGAAGGCAGATTGCAGCCTCTCGGCCGCCGGCGGATGATGCTCTGCAGCCTGCGCTTGTCTTTGGCTGTGGCTGCAGGGTGCCAGGGTGATGGAGGAGCAGATGATGGACTCACGATGTGGTGTAGAACTGTACCATCATCTTCCCAGGCAGGTTGATTCCTCAGCTGCCTCAGGAAGAACATCCTCTGCTGGGCCTTCTTGGAGATGGAGTGAGGTCCTGGGAGATGATGGAGCCCAGGAAGCGGTAGGACTCCACAGCGTCGACGAGTCACACAGGATGAGAGGCGGGTGGGCTGCATTCCTCCTGAAATCCACAACCATCTCCACTGTCTTCAGAGCGTTGAGCTCCAGGTTGTTCTGGCTGCACCAGGTCACCAGGTGGTCAGTCTCCCACCTGTAGGCGTCGTGTGAACTCCTTTGTCGGGGGAGCAGATGTTCATCCAAGCTCGACTCCATCGATCGGAACACGCGGCCGCCGTCGGTGCCGAGAGGTCGGCGCCACTTTGGAACAGAGGCGCGTAAAAACAAGACGTGCCGGAGCGGTCGGTGTTTAGACTCTCGTGGAGATCTGAGCCGACGGACACGCCGCCGCTCTGCAGCTCCTGAGGTTCCTCCTGGCGTCTGAGGGAGAGGAGCCGCCCGTCCTTCAGCTGCCGTCGGCTGCACGACTCACGGCAGGTCGCTGGAGTGAACGACGGTATATTATTATTTATTATCTTCATGTGAATTCGATGTTTGTCACTTGTTTGATGCGAACAGTTCATAATCCAAGTTCTCGAGTCGGGGCAAAACAAACCTCAGTTTATGTTGGAGAGTGGCCGATATTCCCACTCCATTTGAACGCCTCACGCCATCTTTCCCTCTGTCTCCGTGCAGTATTTAACTTCTAAAATGCTCATTTGCTGATGGAGTCAACCACATGGTATCTCTGTGTATCGCTGGAGATCCTGGCAAACTCAGCACTGTACTTTATTTCCCCCTGTATATTTAGTATTTAGTATTAGTATTTAGTTTTTTAGTTTTGTGTTTTGTGTTTTATATTTATTTTCATTGATGCTCTGATGTGCACCGCTGCTGGGATTTTTGAAATGTCCCCACTGTGGGACAAATAAAGGAATATCATATCATATCATATCAACTTCCGCCCTTCTCTCTGTCCACGGGGACATGAAGGAATTCACTAACACGAGTAGAAATCATCCCAGAATAGCTTCTGGAACCGCTGCATGATCCCAACACAACAGAGTCGAGGTTTCAGATGAGCGTGTCCTCTCGCCGGTCACTGTGACAAGAGGAGGCGAGGGCGGCGCACTCCATTCCACTCAGACGGACCGGCACTGAGAGCCTGAAACACTCGGGCCTTTGTTTTGCTCTCCTCCTCCCGTGAGACAAAGAGTGCGAGGGAACCCAACAGGTGAACACAGCGGGCCGCATGTTCCCCGACGGGCCGCCGAGCACGACGCGGGCCGCTGAACCTGACGTCCTGACGCCTGCCTGTCTGTCGCATTCACCCGAGGTGGTCTATTCAGAGTGAGGGACCAGGGGGCACACAGCCCAGGGGGTGTGGACGTCTGTGTGTGTGTGTGTTGGGGGGGAGCGGCAGAGAATGCTTGGTGATGGGTTACCAAAAACAGAGCACCGGGGGACAATAGGACCTCAGGACATTCCTGACATAACCCCAACACACCGGGGAGGAAGTGGAAGGGGGATTTATTGGTGTCAACGGCCCCTCGCCCCGAGAGGAGGGACGGGTGCCTCTTTTGTCCCCTCTGGCGTTGGAGATGGACTGAATCGAGACGCCTCAAACACATACACACATAATCACTCCTTTGAAAGAAGAACCACCAATTAGGGAATGGACATATACGACCATAGAGGTTCAGACTCAGAGGGGGACGGTTTTTGTGTGAGTGTGTGTTGTTGCGTGCTTTCCTGCATGCACTTGTCAATGGGGCCTGAATGTAAAGGGAGAGCCCGATGGGATGCTTTTCAGCTCCGATTGCACAAGGGCTGACCCCATGGGAACACTGCGATGAACTTGTTTGAATCAGAGGGCATTTAGTCTCATTTAGGAATGGTTCATGTTACACTGAGAGACGCCACAATGAACCAGACAATGTCATACGCTGGTAGTTGGCCGGACAATTGTCAAGTGAATTTCCCATAGTGTTACCCAAAACTTTGTATGCGCCACTTAAGACCTCTCTCTCTCTCTCTCTCTCTCTCTCGTTGACTGAAGTACATTTTTATAAAGTCATAATCTTGCTTTAATCCCTCAAAACAAAACAGCATAAACATTGTCCGAACATTAAAAGTCAGATTGTGTTATCTTACGATTGGTGATTTTTTAACTCTTCCCAGAGAAGGCGTGGCTCGGACGAGACCAGTATGCCTATTTTATATTATTGAACTGGTGAGAGGAAACATCCTTTTTAGTAATGGGTGGGCTGGTTTTGAATTGCATTGTAATTATTAACCCAGCCTCCTAACAGCTTATGCACCATATTGAAGGTAAATGTCTCTTTTGTGGAGTGACTAGGGGAGCTGACCACCGGGCTGGACAAAGAGGACGTTTTATCCAAAGACACTTGAGACTTAAACCCTCCAGAAAACATCAACATTGTTCAAAGACTTTATGTAGAGTAGTTGATCAAAAAGTTTAATGAAGTGAACCTGCTGATGACGTTTTAACATACGACCGCTGCTTTTTAATGTTTTATTATACAGCTGTATTAAATCAGTGAAGCAGTCTGCACGGTGTGTTACTCCACTTGTGACACTTCTGACCATCTTCACTGGATCTGGTCTCTGGTCTTATAATTTAACCTGCCCAGCAAACCTCGAAACAGGTGGACGAACGTGTCAAACTAGACCTGTAGTGCCATCTAGAGGTGCCAGGTGGTAGCACCGCTCCCTGGATTTATGAGTATGTTTGCAAGCAGTGTGACTAAACGGTGGTTATCTGTGATCCCGAGCTAGTGGTAAGAAGCTAACCCTTTAATGACCTGTTAAACCAGTATGTTAACCTGCATCTCATTGGTCTGGCATGTAGCTTCATCATCAGATAAACTGACTGATCTCACTCATTTCCAAACAAGCTAAATAACGCATTTTTAATTTAATGCAGGTTGGAAAACTGTTAATTGTGAAGTGATTACGGCAGGTGTCACATTTATCTTGGCCACTATCTCAGTTTATCATCTCACTGATGATAAATGAAGATAGTGACCAAGATAAACGCAACATTAGCTAACTATAAAGACGGCTTTTCACCTGCTGGAGGCGCCGGATGTGGAGTTAATAAGGGGTCACCGAGGTGACGTGGATTCAGGCGTCTGTGCCAAATGTCATGGCGATCCAATAGGTCTCGAGACGTTTCACTGAAGTCGCCATCGTGGTTCCGCTAGAGGAAAAGTCAGCAAACCAAAGTCTGTGCCACATTGTGGACCAAGATATCCAAACAGAAGTTTATAGTTATTTCACATAGAACACGTTGAGCTGCTGGGAGAGCTGGAAGAAAAATCAAAGAATCACCCAAATTGTTGAGAATCATGAACATCCTAGAGATAATTAAGTCTGGACCGTCATGGCATTAACATCCCGAGAGCTTCCTAAGATTATGAACACAACTCTCTGAGGGGTTCATTGTCCCAGTGAAGGACAAACAAAAGCAGACACTTGATCTTCACCTCTCAGAATTGCTTTTGTATCTTTACTTTTTCCACTCGCCCCTCCACGGTCATCCAGTGAATCATAACGCAGCAATAATAATAATTACCACGTTTGATGTTGATGAACTACGGCAGAGGGGAACACTCTAACATGTAAAGCTTTTCCTCAAATAGATTGCACATTTACGTGGCTGTTATTAATCAGCCCGCTCGGATTGAGCCTCCATCGTCCTCCTCTTCCATCTGACTGACTTCCAACACATTCACAGAGAGGCTCTGTAGCCTTGGGTGGCATTGTTGTGGCCGCGCAATTTATTAGCTAATCGACAAGACGGTGCCAGATTATGCCGCTCATGAATATGGAGGCGGAATGAGAACCAGAACGTGAGCGTTCATTAGGGCGCTCCGGCTCTCCGGCTCTTTCTACATCTTCAGAACACACATCGAGTTCAAATGGGAACTCCCAAGCGCTCCCAGCTGGCAACGCTTTGGGATAATGACGCTGGATTCCACACAAATGAAGGGTCCAAATACCACCAGAGAGGTACCTGAACACCCCCCCCCCCCCTCAATGCACAGACATGCATACACGTATGTAAAAACACGCACATATATCCAAGTGACCCCCCGCCCCTCAGTGGGTTATTCCCTCATGCATTCTACACACTGAGTGCAGGGAATGGCCAATTTCCCACCGTCAACCGTGATTGCTGTCAAATGTGAGCAGCTAACCCAAAAATAATCCCACAGCAAGTCACCAGTACCACCCCACACACACACACACACACACACTCCCTAACACACACACACACACTGCCGCCACACATCCTCCGAGTCCTCAGGGCTGCAGATTGGGTTACTGCAGATTCCAGGCTGCGGCCTCAAGGTATCCTCATCTGAAAACTCTCCGCGGTCGAGTCGCCCGTGTGAGCCGGGAAGAGACCACCCCCAGTGGGGGGGGGGGGGGAGAGACCACCTCCAGTGGGGGGGGGGAAGAGACCACCTTCAGTGGGGGGGGGGGAGACCACCTCCAGTGGGGGAGACCACCTTCAGTGGGGGGGGGGAGACCACCTCCAGTGGGGGGATGTCAGGATGATGGATGGGACAATAATACCGGCAGAAGAGCTATTGATAGCTCTCTTTCCTTAATGTTGACATGTTGATACCGCACACCCCAAGCGATGGATGTGAGTGTGTGTGTGTGTGTGTGTCACAGAGCGAGAGACTCTTGCCCTTTACACACACTCACACACACACACACACACACACACACACACGCTGCACAAGGCCGCGCTGGTATCATCCCCATTAATATCTCTTCCGTTCCCACTCTGGGCCTTTGAAGAGGAGTGGCAGCTGAGCCCTGAGTGAGAGGATGTCTACAATAACGCCGACACGCCGCCCGACTTCAGATGAGTCGGCGGAGGGAAAGTAAACAGGCGGGGGTCCCCGAGCGGGGGGGGGGGGGGGGGGCTCAGAGGGGCTCGAGCTGTTTATTTTTACGTCGAACCTCAATGTCATTCCAAGTGCCCTCGGTGCTCTCTCTCTCTCTCTCTCTCTCTCTCTCTCTCTCTCTCTCTCTCTCTCTGTCTCTCTCTCTCTCTCTCTCTCTCTCTCTCTCTGTCTCTCTCTCTCTCTCTCTCTCTCTCTCTCTCTCTCTCTCTCTCTCTCTCTCTCTCTCTCTCTCTCTCTCTCTCTCTCTCTCTCTCTCTGTCTCTCTCTCTCTCTCTCTCTCTCTGTCTCTCTCTCTCTCTCTCTCTCTCTCTCTCTCTCTGTCTCTCTCTCTCTCTCTCTCTCTGTCTCTCTCTGTCTCTCTCTCTCTCTCTCTCTGTCTCTCTCTCTCTCTCTCTCTCTCTCTCTCTGTCTCTCTCTCTCTCTCTCTGTCTCTCTCTCTCTCTCTCTCTCTCTCTCTCTGTCTCTCTGTCTCTCTCTCTCTCTCTCTGTCTCTCTCTTCTCTCTCTCTCTCTCTCTCTCTCTCTCTGCGTCGTTTGACTTCCTTTTCCCATTTTACACCAACACCTTGCCGTAACCTTCCCGATGTCCCCCCCCCCCGCCCCCCCTCTGGGATTCTTGCCAGCAGCAACTAATTACCAGTCGGCCGGCTCCTCTGGGTTTGGCCCACTTCTCCACCGTTGCAGCGTCATGTTTCTGTGTTTCTGTTCCACAGAGCCGTGACCTGAAGGCCGTCAGCAGAGCGGCGTCGGCTCAGCGGGGGTCAGGCGTTTGGGTTTGTGCAAAGCACGGCCATGTTGGATACCGAAGAGCGGATCTCTAACCCTGGTTCATACCGTATGACCACGTACCGCACGAATAAGGTCACCTGTATGGAGGTGACAGGAATAGTAACCAATGGGAGTGGTACAAATGCTCTTAACAATGTGAACTTACCAGTTTAATGAATTTCAGCAATTCTCCAGCGAAGTGTTGCAACAAGGAGACGCAATCGGCGTCGCGCCTGGTAACGCTACAATAATCTCGTTTCAGGATTATGAAAGCCAATCTGGAAATCTAAATGAAAATACAGCAGATTGTAAAGCCCTCTGAGGAAAACGTGTCATTTGTGATATCGGGTTATACTAAATAAAATGAATGTATGTGCTCCCAACATATCACACATCTACAGGTCCACATGTGGATCTAAACTACAACAGGTCCTGGACGTTGACTCTAGAGTCGCTATCAGCAGGTGAGGCCGGAACAAGCCAACCGGAAGTGGCCGACAGGCCGGTGTGCTGCTGGAAAATAATATAATAAATACACATTACATCTCGTGATGCATGCACTTAAAAAGACAGCTTTTAATATGTTCAAACTTAAACAACGTTCTTCTCGTGTGAGCCATATACGTCACTTCCGGTTGTAAATTGCGCAGCGAAGGTTTTAAACGTTTAAACTTTGGTGCCGTTTCCGGTGCTCGCCGCCGGCCTCTGTTCCCGTCCCGCGCTGGTCCACGAAAACACACCCGGGTAAAAGGAACCGGGTTAAATCATTTAATATTATGAGAACGAACGTGAATTGAATGTTACAGAAAATATATATATATGCAAACTTTATGGTGGATCTTTACGCGTTTTCAGCCGCTAGATGGCGCCACCGTACCACTGAAGACCAGGTACGGGGTCTCCGCCCCCCCCCCCCAGCCCCCACGACCCATGCACAAGGTACGCGTCTGTCCTCGCGCCCAGCAGCAGGGGCGCTCCACAGCAGGGTGCCACACAGAGTGAAGCGAGGAGGGAGCCGACGGGCTGACATTTTCTCTCCAGGGTGTCCGCCGCAGGGAGCCCAACGCCGAGAGCCAGACCACTTGAGGCTTGTTTTGGAGACACACATCCCCAGATCCAAGAGCACCGAGGAGAGCTCCCCGCCTCGACCCCTCCTGACAGCGAGTGAGTGTCTGCTGTGAGCCTGGCTTTCTTTCATGATGTCTTTAATGGAGTCTAATCTCCCCCAGTTGTAATTGGAGAGATACTCTAACTAGATTAGTGGATGAAGAATCGTCGTGAACGTGGACTCTACTGTCACCTGAGGGAAGCTGGCACTGTTTCATTGTGTTGGTGTGTTACTGCACTCAAGATGTGCAATTCTAAGAAACTCAGTTGGTGAAATGTATTGAAAGCATGCACGGGTTGTGATTGAAAACACGTCACGCACATGATGGTAGTGTGTGTGTTGCATCACTGTGAGATCTCAGGAAGTTGATATTATGGGGAATATAAATAAACACCAGGGGAGGAATGCAAATAGAAGACAATAATGAAGATTAATTGTAAAACTAATGTAGACTCATGTGTCAGTGAATGAACATATTTGTATTTAATTGTCAAGGAGAGGAGCATTTAAATGAAGTGCGTTCAGACGAATAAGAGAATAAGAAGGACTAATCATGTTTTATTGTGACACCTTTTATATGCAAGGAATGCAGCATAAAGCGAATTACAGTGAGGAAGAATAGACATAAAGAACAAGGGGGGGAGAGGAAAAAGAGTCATACCACTAACAGTCTGCTGGCATGGTGGGGAGAACATGCGTCACGTGTTCACGATCAGACTATTGCTGTAATTATTTACATTAACTCGCACGTGTTATATATTTTGGCTCGAGTTTGATTACATTTAATTAATTGTGGCCTGTTTTTAATGAAGTTGGCACCACTTTCCCCTTTTGTGTTTAAGCCCGTTAACCGGCGGCGTCTCCTTCGTTCGGTTCCGTCACTGCCGCGTTAATGAGCTTCGGCTGCAGGTGTGCTCTCCTGGAGGGCGCCATTATGCTTTATTATCCTAAATTATCCGCGGGGTTTAAATACATATTTAAACGGCCTTTTGTTTTGAGATGAATTACTGGAGCGCAGCTCGGTCCCGGGGCCGAGCCGAGCCGGACCGGACCGGGCTGTTACCCTCCAGAGGACCGTACAGCAAACACAGGAGGAATGCTGATCAGCTTATGGAGCCGGGAGGTGATCGGCCGTGATGCTCGATTAATGATCCGTCGGTAGACCAGCTGCACCTGCAATAACACCGAGAGCGGCGCGTGCGCGCGCTGCGCGTGTCAATGAACGGAATGCATAAAGCGGATTGTGGCCTTGTGAGTGTTTTCTTTCTTTACAACATGTTATTATTCCACACGCGTTTACAATATTGTGCTCGTCGGCTCCCATTGGCTGAGACAATATCAATATTAATGTCTCCACTTATGCCCCCCCACTGCTTTATGTCGTGTCTATGTGGCTAATGGGGTTCATGAGGCTAACATTTAATTAAAAATAATGTCCCCGTGTAAACCACGTGACCTTTCCAGCGCGCTTTTACGCCCGCTCTCCTGATGGGCAATATGAAATTGCAAACATTCATCATAACGAACCAGATGCAAGTGTTGCTCTTTACCCTCCACACTGAGAGGGGGGCGTACAGCCATATTAATACCGTTAATGGGTTAATGTGCTGCTGTCATGGCCGAAGGCGCAGGGCCATATTTCCTGTGCCAAGACGAAGCTCTCTCTCTCGCGCGCGCACACACACACACACACGACCATGCTCATATGCAACCACAATATAATAATATATTTAAATTGATGCTTTACTTTTAGTATTGCTCATTAATAAAACCGTTACACTGATGCCGCCTTGACGCACAGGCGATACGCTAATACATCGGATGCAATGTGTTCTCCTATTATTTGGGTTAATAAATGCTAACATGTGCGCCTCGTGTCTGCGGGCCCCGGAGCCCCGCTAAGGCTCCTCTGTTGCTACAGGTTCACCGTCGTGTTCTCATTACGAACTCCATATGGCAGCCTGTGAAGGCGGCGAGCCGCGGGGCATTTAGAGCCGGCGGCCCGGGGAGAACCAGTCCGTAACGCGGCGGAGGTATCTGTTGTAAAAGTGAGAGCAGTTGAGTTATTTGAGAAAGAACAAATGTTGAAGCAAGCGGTCGTTTGGTCAAGTGTGCGTGTGCCCGCGCACGCGTGTGTGTGTCTGTTCGTTTGCTCGTTTTTTGGCGACACAAGTACATTATACGCATCACCAAGTTGCAGGTAAAATGAAACTTAAGTTAACAAAACCCAGAACACAGTGGGATATCTAGACACCTCTCTCTCTCTCTCTCTCTCTCTCTCTCTCTCTCTCTCTCTCTCTCTCTCTCTCTCGCGCGCGCATACACGGTCGGGGGAAATCTGGGATTGATTTGAACGGGGAGTAGCCTACCTCGGGCTCGCGTTACAACCTTTGGATGTAAACGGCGTTCAGTCGGTGTGAGCTCCGGGCGCGCGCGCAGTGGTCCACCTCCTCTCGGCCGAAGCGGTTCTCTTTCACGTGGTAACGACGCACGAGCCACTTCATCGTCTGGAGAGGACAATGTCTGCTGCGGGACAACCTTCAGGCTAATTGGTGTGTGCGTCTCGGGGGGACGTCATATTTTTATTTTTTATTCAAAGTCGGCGACCATCCCGACTTGACCCTGGGGTAAGTGTCTCATTCACTGTTCGTGTTACCGTGGAGCAGATTCCCATTTTACGCACCACGTCTTGTCTTAGAAACGAAGAGAGTGCCTCCCAGCGCGCGCTGTGACGGGCTGTCCATGAGGCTCTACCTGTCATTTGTTTAGCATAAAGGCAATGACTGTCATTACTCCATTATAGGCTGAGGTCGTGTGACTGTAAGTGTGTGTTTGGTCACTGAATCAGCGGGGCGCGCTGGCTCGCCGCCGCAGACAGGTGTCAGCCTCCTCAGTTTACAGCTTCAGCCCCGTGGGGCACGAGCAAGAAAAAAAAGAAGAGGGGAAAAAAGCAAGAAAAACAATCCGCGCCGAGGATTTAATACGATGTACAAGAGGTGGACTATCCGGAGCCAGCGAGCTTTGAGAGTGACGTGGAACCGGAGCCAAGCGCGGATGCCAAAGCAAGCAGCGCGCTCCTCGGTTCCCGACTTCCTCCACACGACCCTGGCCAAGTCTCCAAATGCGTTGCGTCGCTTCTGATATGTTTTCCCTTTTTCGTCTTAACGCCATCAACCTGCATACTGAAAACAATCATTGGTGTGAAAAAACAGAAGTATTGAAGATAAGCTGGACAGCAATTTTGAAAGAGAAAAGCAGAATGTCAAGTGATGGCTTCTCTGGTTGAAGTGACGATGAGCTCTGTTTGACTGGTCAAGGTGTGACAGGAAAACATCCCATTAAGGATGCACTCTCTCAGCTCATCTCATGCAGCATCAAGCCTGGAGGTGAGAGTCCCACACACACATTGCTTATCTCAGCTCCTTCATTCGACTTAGTCTGCCCCCATTGCACACTGAAACCGTGTCAGCCACTTGACGAACCGGCCGACATTTGAGTGGAACGCGTGCGGGGAAAGCGGGGCGCAGCTCATCTGGCGCTTGCTTCCCTGTTTTTGCAAATAAATCCTCGTTATTTAATTGCATCATACTCTGCTTCCATCAATAACACTGAGGGAGGTAGAGCCAGGAGCAGCTGAGGGCACATGATGTGGAAGCTAATCCAAGGCAACGTAGTGCAGATTTGATTCACTCCTAGTGTGTGTGTGTGTGTGTGTGGTATTCATGAACCCCATGAGAAAAGCGGATGAATTGAGATGGAGAAAGCTGCAGTAACATAAGCAGATCGTTTTCTCCTGCTTGGAAAAGCAGGACTCCTCTGAACTCTTGGCTCCGTCCAACTGAGCCAGTAAAGTCAACACATTTTTCTCTCGATGGCTTCGACACTCAAAGTAATCTCTATTTCCTCCACTCCTTCCCTTTCGGTTTTCGCTGGGTTTCCATAACCTTTTTTTTAGTCAATCGTTTGTCATTTTGAACACATGACCTCGAGCCAATTCTGAAAAACTAGCTCTGTTCGTGAACCCGCTGTGGATCGGTGAGATCAGAACGATCAGCTTTCATTATACAGATGTTTCTCTGGAGCGACATTAGCCTCTGGCTCCTCATTCCACTCTCAGTTTAATGTTGTGATATACGACTCAATTTCTAATGTAGAAATGTGATGTTCTTCCCCTTATGGGTGATTTCCAGCCCCGATATGATTTATGTATTTCTCCCTGGATATGGTGGTGGTGATAAAGTACCCCGCCTGCACTCAGTCACAAACTCACACATTTTTTGTCTCCTCTAAAGAGGTGAGAATGCGGTCTTAAGTGGCCGAGTGTTTTCTCTACAAGTGACAAATTGGGTGTGTGTGCGCTCGCGCTTCCTGTTAAAATACCTGTCGTTCGTCAGCGTGACGCCCGAGACGTCTCTCTGTGTGAAGAGGATCCAGGGGCGACGCTTCCCATGCTTCATCCTGCCACTCCCTGCGAGGCCTGGATGTGTCAGCCACACATTTCATCCAGATGCAGAGGGGTGTGTGTGTGGTCCACTTATCAGTATCCTTTAGCGACTCGGACACACACAGTAGACGTCTTCTGTGTTGATGGCGAACTCTGAGTTCTCAGACGTGATGAGCTGCCAGCTGATTCCTCCTGATTGATTTTAAGGATCAGGGGGAAAGTAAAAAGTATCGAGGGGACGTCGTTACCCACCGTATTTGTGCCTAATCACATCAAACATCACACTTATTTTTCAAAATATTTTGGAAGTCTCAGACTAATGATGTCAGCCTGCCAGTGAAGGCACTTATCGGTATGAATGGGTACTTTACCCTTTTTTCGCTGACCTTCGACCTTTCGGGAAAGGTCAGCCGGCCTGCGCTGACGTGACCATCGAGACAGAAGAATGAGCGGAGGAGAGGAAGAGGGGAAAGGGAGTTTTTCTGATGAGCCATGCGCTCTGGCGTCCCTCACACAAAGCGTCTGCTGTGTGGGAATGGGCCGGTGGAGCGCATGTGTTGGTCCGTCAACATCGTGTGTGTGTTTAAGTGTCATGTACGCAACCGTGCGAGTATTCTAAGCACTTAATAAAATGATTTGTGGGTTTTCCCCCTGCGAGTTCAAAGCGGGTCCTTGCTTTCGGCTGTGGGGTAGAGGTTGCTCTTGAGCAATGGAAAAAAAAAAAGAGAGCCTGTCTTCCTGTCAGGGGGGCTTTTGAGGAAAACCGCGACTCTGCCTACCGCAGCCAGCCTTCAAAGGGCTTCGGAGGAGCGCTCACCTCTCCTTAAATCCTTCCATCTCAACGAGCGACTTCCTCTCGTATCCACCTCACCTGTCCGACCGCAGCGCTGCATAGCTGCGGTCGGGGCTACGCTCGGGTCCATGGGAAATGTTCAATCGGGCCCTCGGTCCACCCACTCTCTCAGAACGGCACACGCCAACCGTTCAGCATTTCCTTTGCACGTCTTTATCGTCGCGGTAACCGCCGCACGGCCTCTAAACGCTGAGAATGAAGCCGTGTCTCTGCCTGCCATGTGTGTGTGTGTCATCCCTTTCTCTGCGCATCTTGACGGCACATGTAGAGGAAGTATGTCTGTTATGTGGAAGCGGATCACAGTGAAAACATCGGAGGCTATAAATCGTTGAACTCGTGTCCCTTTACTCCCGTCAGCTCGACATCGCAGCACGACTCGTTCCTCGCGTCGCTCACGGCGACGTTCTGCGATTTAATTCATTCGGAACTGACGTTTAGTGGGACGACCCCAAAAGTGGTTTTAATGGCAGTTTAATTTGAGGAAATCTGGCTCGTAACTCGGCATCCCACTGGTGCGTTGCCTCCGTTGTTTTTCTCACTTTTTCTGATTGAAAACTAAACTGAAGACATTTTTTTTGCTACAGAAAACACGACGACGTTCGGATGTGCTGGACATCAAATCAGTATGAAAATGAAACGCAGAGCCCTTTCTATTCTTTTCTTGCGTCTCACGAATGAACCCGGCTTAACCCAGAGTATGAGTCACTGCTGTGTAGGACCGTCGGCCCCTCATGTCCTTCCTCCTCCTCCCTGCGCCTCCTCCTTCTCACCAGCACTGACCTCACGGAACACCTCGTTAACAGACACATACACAACCTGTCCGATCAGCATGTTGGATTAAAGTGTACACTCGCGTGAATAAAGAGAGCGCTATAGCGGAGTACAGCGTCCTGCCTTTTTTAAATTAGTGAGAATCGGCCCGAGCTCGTATCCCACCTGTACTCTCTCCTCCTGCTCGGTTCTGGATCGGGTTCTGTTGATTCACAGAGCCGGGGCCAGCCGAATGGGCTTGGCCACAGGAGCTGCTGCATTCCTCCACTGGGCGTTCTGCTTTCCTCCCCACGGCGTCTCTTTCTGCCAGAGGTATAGAGATGGAAAGGCAGAGATTATTTCATATAAATGTTTTATGATGCTTTTTTGGATCCTTTGCTTTGGGATTAGTCCGACGAGCACTTGAGATCCGGAGATGCGTCATCGGGTTATTACCCCGCTGACAGAGAGCAACTAGTTCGGGAAGCGTTTCCAAAGGTTGGAATAAGAGCAACAACAAAAAAGCAGACTTTCAAACCGTGTCAGTGATCCCCGGATAATGACGCTCTCAGCTGTGAGCGTTGACCCCCTCCTGCCCTCGGCCCTCCCTGCTCCTCCTCCCCTCCTCCTCGAGCCCTAATGAATGCCAGCGAGGAACTCTCAGAACCACACACATACACGCACACACACACGCGCACACACACACGCACACACATACACGTGCACACACATACACGTGCACACACATACACGCGCACACGCACACACACACACACACACACATGCAAGCTTACACAAACAGCAGGATCGTCGTCGCCGCTGTGGAGACGGCCATCAAGTGGAATTCAGGCCACTAATTTCTGACCCCTGTTACCTGAGGCCTGTCAGTCATGTTGATTCATCTGGACACGGTTATTTAACTATAGTGTGTGTGTGTAAGAGGATACAGATGGTAATGATGTGATTGGTGCTAAAATAATTACTCAATTAATTGATTAGTCAATTGACACTAAATGAATCTGGTAATCTGTTGACAATTTATTTAATAAAAAGTTTCAATATATATTATTTATATATATGTATATATATTTTTTTTTAATCAACTGATTAATACAAATAATCCCGGATGTGATCTCTGAATTAGACACACGTGAGTTGAGGCGTTATTTAGGTGGATAGTGTCATCATGAACCTCAAACTGTGCAGTCAGTGTATATGGGGGGGGGGGGGGGGGACGGGACTTTGATGCTCTCACTGTTCCTTTATATATTCATACAATGCATCTTTCTATCATGAGATTGAGAGTGGAGGTGGTCCTGTTGTTAGCCCATGAGAACGTCCTCATGGTGGTGGGCAGCCACTAATAACCCCACCAGGGATTACTGTACCGCGGCTGCAGGGACAGCAGGGAGCCGGTTTGGCCTCGGCTTGCTGTCATCCAGGAGGGGCGCCCTCGGAGACCTCGGAGACCCCCATTCAGGCCCCGTCTTAGTGGGGCCGCCCCGCCAGCTCTCCAGAGCGGTGTGAAAAGCTCCCACTTGGGATCTACTAAGTGGCTCAGCTGTCCCTCTCCTCGCCTCCCATGGCGCCCCCCCCCCCCTCGACACCCAAGCCAAATAAAGCCTCTCAGCGACTTCTGTTTTCCTAATCTGTGAACTCTGACAGAGAAGCCCGCGCTTGAAAGGGACAACTCAACATGAGATGATCTCCCGGTGACAGGGAGAAGCTGAAAAAACGTTGCCGAAACCACGGGACCACCCTGTCTCTCTCTCTCTCTGTCTCTATGCCTCTCTCTGCCTCTTCTCCTCAACCCCCTCTAAAAGAACGGATCATCCCACGTTGGACGGAGCCCCACCTCATTTTTCTAATACCGATGAGTTGATCACCGGACTCTATGATGACGGTCCGGATCAGATTGTTGGAAAGCAGTTTAGTTTTGGAACTTCTCTGTTCTTAGTTAACACCGATTACCACCCTTCCATTCATGACTCTAGACCCATCCTCTGTCCAACTAAACTTAAATAAATCAAAAGAATAAAAAACAAATAACCTTTAACAAAAGTACAACATAATAGTGGTCTTATAACCATAAAGTCTATTAAAAGGTCTATTTAAAATGGGTGGTCAAATAAATCTAATCTGTGTTACTGAATGATTATGTTATGAATTTGAAATCAGATAACTGAATGATTTGCTCCCACCTAGAACCTGGCTGAAACATGATGACTGAGATAATGTTGAAGAATATCGAATCTCTCGAATCTCTGCTCCTCGAGGTCCTCTCCTCCGAGTGCAGCCATTGGAGGTGGAGTAGCAGTTATCTTTGAATCGTTTTCAAATGAAAATACACCCAACCTCTTCAACCAAACTTAATCTCTCATTCTTATTCTTTCACATCCAAAAACACAAACAGATACATCACATCAGATTCATTACCTATTATATTCATTTAGCCATTCTTTATATCTAGTTTTAATAATTTCAGTGTTTATATATATTCAGAATTTTAAAGTTTAAAGTTTATTTGGTTGGAGATATATCTTGTTGATAATGAATGATCCATTGATGATTCATCTCCTTGTGCCTGCTGATTCTGCCAGAGAGTTCAGAAACCAAGAACACCAGGCTTAGCCTTTTGGCTCACATTGATTTCTTTTGTTCTTACTTCTTGACATTGAGCATTTGCTCTTTTCTTTTCCCACAGATCTTCTGTCAGACCACAAACCTCATAATTTTTGAAACTTTACTTACTACCTAATTAGTTAAAACAATTAGTCAAAGTAACTAGATGTCTAATCTACAGTGCTGTAGCTAAATTTCTTCTTCTTATTCTTTTTTTTGATTCGATGATAATATTCTCATCAACAGAGGACTCCTGGGTCAACTTTAGTGGTCTAACTGAGATTGATCTTGTTGATTGGAGTAGCCACTCTCTCTCTGAGAATGACACTTGGAGAGAGGCCCTCTGAAGAAGAAGAGAGAGAAGAGGAAGAGGAGGTTTGCTCCTAACCCCTCAGACCCACAAAAAAGAAAAAGCACACACGCAAATTGATCAAGAATAAAAACTAATCTCAAGAAGAATTTTACATAGTTCTTAAGATAATAACAAATAACATAGAAGCCTCTTACTGCCAGAGCAGCCTATTACTCATCAATATAATAGAAAAATAAAAAATAACAACAGTCTCTTTCTCTTCACAGCCAGGCACAGGAGAGAGAGTCACACAGGAGCCGAGCATTCCTATAAACCCAACCTTTTAATACTTTAATGAACAGATTTACTTAATGAAAAGATTTTCAGACAAGATTATCCATTGCCCATCTCAACCTAATCTCAAGTGCAATGGAGTGGAAACCGCTTGCCTGCCTGGTGTATATTTGGAGGGATTTTCCTATCAACGTTGACCAATTATTTTATTTTTTTACGGTTTCACGTCTACCAATCTCTCACCTGTCCTCTCCCCCCCCCCATCCCGAGAAAAGGTTTTTTGCCTTTTGCCTTAATTGATTCTATTCTATATTATCAATGTCTCTCTCCTACACAGGCCACTCACACTCCCTTCAAAGTGGCTTGTTTTAACCTCTCCTGAAAAAGCCTGGATCCCATCCAGTTGGGCCTAAACTACAGACCGATCTCTCTAACCTCTCCTCTCTCAAGAGATTTTGAGAAAGTGGTCAAAATCAGTTGTGCGACTTTCTACATCATAATAGTTTATTTGAGAAATTTCAATCACATTACAAAATGAAACCCACACAAATGACCCTTAAAGGCAGAGAACACCAGACCTCTCTGCCACTGGTGGAAAGACTCCTCCTGTCTTTAGACCTTGACCATGACATCCGACTCCTGTGACTGTTGGAGCAGTCCTTTTTCAGAGACTGGAGCAGTCATTTTTTGAACACATTACTAATTTGATTTAAGTTATTTGGCATTGTACGAATCGCACCATTTTTAACCATGTGCCTCAGTCACGTCGTGCACCCACCAATATTGTCAATTTTATTTACCTTTATTGTTGCTGAATTTATTTTTTCTATATGCTTCCTTTTGGGCAATATTACATTATTATGTTAAACTAACTCAACATTACTATGCAGATGCAACCAACACTACCAATATCAAAAAACCAGAAACAACATAAAAACAATAACAAAAAAATGGATGATCTGCAAAAAATTGATAAAAAACAACTGCAAAAATTTAAAATTAATCCAAACTGAGCATTTCAAATCAGTATTATCTGGTGAAGAGATCAATTGTACGTCATGATGTGGATTCTGTAAACACTGGCTCTATCTTGATCCCTTGATCGCCTTTCTGTCCTTTAACTTTGAATCTCATCTACTGGACGGACACAAAAATCTTAATATTTCAAAATCATCTTCATCTCAGGCAAAAAGATGCAAAAAAAAATCAATCTTGTCTCAAAAAGATGACTGGAAAACTGCACTGAGCGTTTAGCAGGCTTACTGCATAAACTGCTCTCATCCCGCTCTAATCTCTCCAAATGCTCTCTTAGTCTCACTAAAACCAAGAAAGAAATCACATCACTTCTCTCAGAAAAAACCTGCACTAGCTGCATCTCACCTGCACTAAACACAACTGCAATCACCTGTGTAAATCAGAATCACTTTTAAAGTTCTTCTCTTATCCTTCAAGGAGGATTACTTGCTTTGCATTGCTCATCTGAGCTACGTGTTTAACTATACACTCACTAGAGAGCTAACTAAACTAAATGCCTAGGACTTAAAAAAAGTAGTTAGGTTAAAAAAGTTGGTTAGCAGCAGCAGCTTTTTATTATCCGGAGGCACCAGCTTCAGCCACCAGTCCGAGTCAGGAGGCAGACACAGTCACCTCTTTTGAAGAGAGACCTTCCCTGACAGTTTGACAGTTAGGGCTGTGAGAGGTTTGCCTGGTCCAGCCTCTAGGCTTATTGCTGCCGCTGGAATATTTAGGGGGGTGGTAGGATGCATCTTTTTCTTTTCTTCCTTTTCTTCTTTCATCATGATGATCTCTCTCAATCAATCGCTACTAACTTACTTTCTTCCTTTTTTTTTTTTTCTCCTTCTCCATGGTCATCGGACCCCCCTATGAGACGGCTATCCCATCTCCTGATCTCTGGGATGGCCTGCCTCCTGCTCTCTCATGACTACGCCCCTGTTCCTGAGACGCCGCCCTCCCCTCCTCCCCAATCTGCCTGATGGATCGGATGGTGGTCTATCATCGTGGAATATGCCTACTATGAACTATTTACACTCTTCATCATATCATTGAATGTATTTTAACTCTAAATCTGTCCTTCTGTACACATTACATTCATTCTGTCCATCTAGGGAGGGATCCTCCTCTGTTGCTCTCTCTCCTCCTCTTTCTTCCTTTTTTGAAGGATTGTTGGTTATTTGAGTTTTTGGTGGTCCGTTGTGTTTTTTTGGGGGAGGATGATGATGTTTGTAAGAAGCTAAAGCAGACAAATTTGTAATTTGTGAAATTGGGCTATACAAATAAACTGAATTGAATTGAATCATTTCATGTAATACTCTTCCTCTCGCCCTGCATCGGCTACCTTCTCTCAGACCATTGACGGCCTCGTTTGTCTTTGAGGCGAAACTTCTCCTGCAGGAATCTTCCGCATGTGTTCCTCCGTTCCCACACTGCGGCCGCATTACTGACGGGCAGATTATTCAACGCCGCAGTAGCGTAGCCGTATAGCACGTCGCCACAAGTACATTTTCCTCGCCATTAATCCACAGAGGAATGTTGCAGTGATGGATGGCCGATGCCGTTGGCTCCTGCGGCAGCTCGGCCACCGGGGGGCGAGCGGTGTGTCGAGGCGTGTGTCTCTTTTAACGACGCTTTACGGGATCTAAATGTGGACAAGTCGCAATATGGGAATGAAAACTCTGATTGGAAGTTGATATCCCTCGTTTATGAGAGGAATAGTTTGTGCCCCCCCCCCCCACTCGGCAGCCCTTCTGTGTGCTGTTCATGGTCTTCTTCAGACAGACGCCTGCAGCTGTTGCTCCTTTAAGCACGTTTAGTGGAAGACGATGTCCCCCCCCCCCCCCTTGTTAAACACGCCGGCGACGCTCAAAGCGAAGAGTTTCCTCCCTGGAACCGATTCCTGGTTCAAAAGGTCAGCGAGCTGCTCGCCGCTGTGCTGCCATCCTGGCGACGCCGTCGGTGGCGAGCTCGTTTCTCTAATAGAGACCCGCGCCAGAGCGCCGCGCTGCTGCAGCGTTTTGACTCTCGCTGCGAGGCGATGGCGTCCGATCAGAGGAATGAAACCGCGCGTCGCTGTTCTCTCTCTGTTTAGCCGACGCGCTCGTCTGACAGCACCAGACCCCGCGAGAACCTCCCAGCAGGCCCGGCGGCACACGGGCCGCACCATATTTAGTCATCCAGAGTCCAGACGCCAATGCAGTCCTCCACCTCTATCTGTCTCCTCTGTTTCTCTCTCCACCCCCCCCTCTCATTCCCTCGATCCGTCACTTTCCCTCTCTCTCTCTCTCTCTCTCATCCCCCCCTCTCATTCCCTCGATCCGTCACTTTCCCTCTCTCTCTCTCTCTCTCCATCTCCCCCCCCTCTCATTCCCTCGATCCATCACTTTCCCCCTCTCTCTCCATCTCCCCCCTCTCATTCCCTCGATCCGTCACTTTCCCTCTCTCTCTCTCCATCTCCCCCCCCTCTCATTCCCTCGATCCGTCACTTTCCTCTCTCTCTCTCTCCCCCTCTCATTCCCTCGATCCGTCACTTTCCTCTCTCTCCATCTCCCCTCTCATTCCCTCGATCCGTCACTTTCCTCTCTCTCTCTCTCCATCTCCCCCCCCTCTCATTCCCTCGATCCGTCACTTTCCCTCTCTCTCTCTCCATCTCCCCCCCCCTCTCATTCCCTCGATCCGTCACTTTCCCTCTCTCTCCATCTCCCCCCTCTCATTCCCTCGATCCGTCACTTTCCTCTCTCTCTCTCCATCCCCCCTCTCATTCCCTCGATCCGTCACTTTCCTCTCTCTCTTCCCCTCTCATTCCCTCGATCCGTCACTTTCCCTCTCTCTCTCTCTCTCTCTCCATCTCCCCCTCTCATTCCCTCGATCCGTCACTTTCCCTCTCTCTCCATCTCCCCCCTCTCATTCCCTCGATCCGTCACTTTCCCTCTCTCTCTCTCTCCCCCTCTCATTCCCTCGATCCGTCACTTTCCTCTCTCTCTCTCTCCCCCTCTCATTCCCTCGATCCGTCACTTTCCCTCTCTCTCTCTCTCTCATCCCCCTCTCATTCCCTCGATCCGTCACTTTCCCTCTCTCTCTCTCTCTCCCCCTCTCATTCCCTCGATCCGTCACTTTCCCTCTCTCTCTCTCTCTCCATCTCCCCCCCCTCTCATTCCCTCGATCCGTCACTTTCCCTCTCTCTCTCTCCATCCCCCCCTCTCATTCCCTCGATCCGTCACTTTCCCTCTCTCTCTCATCCCCCCCCTCTCATTCCCTCGATCCGTCACTTTCCCTCTCTCTCTCTCTTCCCCCCTCTCTCATACCCTCGATCCGTCACTTTCCCTCTCTCTCCATCTCCCCGCCCTCTCATTCCCTCGATCCGTCACTTTCCCTCTCTCTCCATCTCCCCCCCCTCTCATTCCCTCGATCCGTCACTTTCCCTCTCTCTCTCTCTCTCCATCCCCCCCTCTCATTCCCTCGATCCGTCACTTTCCCTCTCTCTCTCTCTCTCCACCCCCCCTCCCATACCCTCGATCCGTCACTTTCCCTCTCTCTCTCCATCTCCCCCCCCTCTCATTCCCTCGATCCGTCACTTTCCCTCTCTCTCTCTCCGACGGCTTCCATTCGTCTCCGTCCCGCTCGCCCCTCCATCGAGTCCCTTCTGCTTCATCACTGTCGTGCCCCTCGCCGTTTCTCTCCCCCTCTCGTGTTCCTCTTTTAGTTCTCATCTTCTGAAACTCTTCCTCCCTTCAGCCCGTTTGTCCTCTTTTTTCAGTCTCTTAACTCTGTCAAGTAGATTCTTGCCTTAAAAATAACAAAGAAACTCTTGAACTTTGTCTCCCTCAACAACATGCCCATCAACGACTAAGTCTCAAGACATCCCTCTCTTCCCCCCCTCACCTGTCATCATTCTCTACCCCCCCCCCCTCCCACAGCCTCCCCACTGTCTCTTTTCTTGGATGAACACGCTGCTGATGGAAGCGGGGCTCGGATGCTAATGACTTGCTAATTCTCTCAGCCTCTCCATGCCCTCCCCGGTGGGCGTCGGGCCGCCAGCTTCACCCGGCCAGCCTTTTGATGGAGTGCCTGGGCTGCTGAGCCCCTCCTGGTCGCCCACTGACCTCCCGTCCTCAGACGCATTGATCACGGCCGACTCTCCCTCCAATCATTATGAGCTGGCCCATTGCGTTGAGATCTATTTTTCACATGTTACATATTGTAATAGTAATGGTTTTTTTTTCAATAATGCTGAAAAGTCGGGAAATATATATATACGTATCTCTTTATCCTAAGTTTAGTTAAAAAAATGAAGTAGGAAAGTTTGAAAAGACATCTTAAATTGTCTTCTGTTTTCTAGGATTGACATAAGAAGCAGTCGTACTTCCACTTGTTTCTTGTCTTTTGTGCTCCGTATAATTCCCTCACACTATTTCCCTTTAACAGCCTGTGGTTGAGAAGAGGCCACATGGCTGGGTTTAAGCACTGGAGCACAGAGGAGGGCTCCTATTTGCCAGGCCACTGGGCCCTTTTCGAGGGTTGCTAGCTCAGGACCCCTCGCATAAGAAAAGAACCAAACTTTTGTTTTTCCGACTCCTCTTAAATCCGTCTGCCTGCCCTCCCCGCTCTGAAGTGGAGACAGAGGCGGCCTTTTGTTCTACCGAGATGAAGAGGGCCGCTGTAGCGTAGGAGGGGAGGCTGAGGGTGAGGAGGTGGGTGGGATTCATTGTCATTGAATAAATACCTTGCCAAGAGGGTCGGGGTGGCTTCTCAACCCCTCAGCTGTCTGTTCTCACATGGGGGCTCCATGGAGTTGACACCCAGGGAAGTAAAAAGGGGATTAGGGAAGGAAAAGCTTTGGGCTATAAACATCTCTTTCTCTGTCGTATTCCACCCCACCTCCCACCTCAATCCCTCTTTGGGACCGAGAGGCCCCTCGTCTCGCTGCGAGCATGAATGATGTCATCCAGGTACCATATCTTGACCCAGAGATTTAGAAAGACTTGAATGGGGTCTCATAGCCTCAGTTTTCTTTCCAATGCAGAGAATAATCCTCACTTTTGGTGAATAATCCGGTCCAGTGAATGAACATAATGCCGTCTCCTCCAAGGTCGGCCGGTGGAACAATGGTGTCGCTACGGTTCATTTCCTGTCAAATGCACTGCAAAAACCAGTAAGAGCTTAAAAGTAGAGCCATGTCTTCATATACAGAAATAGTTCCCTTTTTGATTGTTATCTGGACACTCTCTCAAAGCAGAGGTTGGGCCGGGGTCACCCACGGTCCACTGCTCTGCAGCGTGACCAGGGATTAGAGGGTGACTCCTGCCACGCTGCTCAGGCATGACCACAAGGCCCGGCCGGTTCTGACCTGAATGGAAGTGCTGAATGAGAGGCCGGCATTAAAATTCAGGATGCAGTCAGTTGCAGCCACTAATGTCTCTCTTTAAATGGTCACATCCTTTCTCCCCCCTGTCTCCTCTTGACAGGCTTTTAGTCCGTGAGAACAGTCACTGGTAACTGTACAGTACAAAAGGCAAGATTACATTTCCTTTCTCAGGGCCAATGTGATTTGATTTTTGAAGATACCTAAGATCAGCGTCACTATCTTATGCCCTATTCTGGTAAAAGTCTCTGACGTTGACCTTTTGTGTTTGTTTCTCTCTCTTACAGGAAGGACTCTGCAGTGAAGGGTCTTCCACCGACAATCACACACACACACCGGGGGAAGTCACACACACGCACTCTTGGTTACACACGCCGAGACGCATCCGTGCAGACACACACACACACACACACACTCGCACGCAGGACCCCTGAGCAGGATGAGGCAACCCTGGAGGTGCCTGCTGGCCCTGTGCCTCCTGGCGTGCTGGGCTTCCGCCCACAGCGTCGCCAATCCCTTCGCGGGGCAGCAGACCCCGCCGGACCCTTGCTACGACGACACCGGCGCGGCCCGCCGCTGCATCCCCGAGTTCATCAACGCCGCCTTCGGCCAGGACGTGGCGGTGTCCAGCGCGTGCGGCCGGCCTCCGTCGCGCTCCTGCAGCGCGGTGGAGCGCGGCGACCAGCGGCCCTCGGTGCGCACGTGCCAGATCTGCGACGCGGCCGACCCTCGCCGCGCCCGCCCCGCCGCCTACCTCACCGACCTGAACTCGGCGCACAACCTCACCTGCTGGCAGTCGGAGAACCTGAACACCTCGCCGCACAACGTGACCCTCACCCTGTCCCTCGGCAAGAAGTTTGAGATCACGTACGTCAGCCTGCAGTTCTGTTCCCCGCGGCCCGAGTCCCTGGCCATACACAAGAGCATGGACTACGGCAAGACCTGGGTGCCCTACCAGTTCTACTCCTCCCAGTGCCGCCGCATGTACAACCGGCCCAACAAAGCATCCATCACCAAGCAGAACGAGCAGGAGGCCCTGTGCACCGACGGCCACACCGACCTCTACCCGCTGTCCGGAGGACTCATCGCCTTCAGCACGCTGGACGGACGGCCCTCCGGCAAAGACTTTGACAACAGCCCCGTCCTCCAGGACTGGGTGACGGTCACTGACATCCGCGTGGTCCTCAGCCGGCCCCAGATGCCCCGGGAGCTGGGGCCGGGGGCCGGAAGCAACGGCGGCGGGAGGGACGACGACCCCGTGGCGGTGACAACGACGCTGCCGACTTATTTCTATGCGGCGGGAGACTTCCAGGTGGGTGGGAGGTGCAAATGCAACGGACACGGCTCGCGCTGTCTGAAAGACAAGGAAGGCAAACTGGTGTGTGACTGCAAGCACAACACCGAGGGACCCGAATGCGACCGCTGCAAGCCCTTTCACTACGACCGGCCCTGGCAGAGGGCCAATGCCCACGAGGCCAATGAGTGTCTGCGTAAGTCTCCCCGCTATCGCTCCTTCTTCATGTGCCTTCTAACATGTTTCAGTTGGTGTGAACATACTGTCGATTTATCTTCACCTGCAAACGATACAGACACTTTTACCAGTTTACATAGAGCACAAGAGATTTTCCCAGAGGACACGCAATGCATGAATAACCTCGTTGGAGAGATATCCGTTGGCCGTTCTGTGAATGTAATCTGTGGAAAGCCTTCTCCAGCCGCACGATTCTTAGCTCAATGAGTGCGTGGAAAATAAGAAATGACTTGTAGAGTCGTGACCTCTCCTCGCCCTCGAGATGAGGACGTCAATGTAAAAAAAACACGGCAAACAAATCTGATTTCTACCTGGGGAAAGAGAAGGAGTTGGAAAAAGAGGAGATTTAACTGGTGACCTGAGCTTGACTGGTCAGAGGGTTGATGAGGAGGCAGAACACACGAGGCGAGGTGTTCTGGTAACACGCCGCGGTCGAGCTTTGACCTCTGGCAGCGTCTCTCAGAACACCGGGCCGTCCTCTCCCGTGCGTTTCCCATCAGCCCCGTCTGTTTCCCCTCCGCTCGCTTGAGAACGGCCCAGTGCTTAGAACAAAATCATGATTTCTGGACTCGACTCTTTTTCACGAGCGAGTCTAAACAGGGAGCGACAACAGCTCGAGTCGTTGGCACGGCGCTACGGCGAAGTCATCCAAGAATGTTTTTTGCCCGTGTCTTTGGCTTCACCGCAAGACATGCTCCGTACAGTCACCCGACGTCCTCTGAGCGCACGCCAAGTCAAGTTACAGCCATTTCTCTGGCCATTGATGTTACTGTAAATGGATTACATTTGCACTGCATTAGGCGTTAATGTGATATAAGGTGTGTGTATATTAATTTAATGGATACAGCAAGGTTTAGCCGTGTCTTCAGCAGGAATACGCTCTCTACGATGTGGATGTTCCTCTGGTGGTCATTTTAACAGCATTTTTGTGGTAGTTTAAATAGACATAGGTGGAACTTAATTCAGGTCAATTTTGCTTGTCATAAAAATGTGTTAGCGTAGGGAAAATAAAACCATTTTAGAAACCACTGTCCCCATTCTAACCTTTCCCCGTAAGGAAATCAAATTACAGCCGGAGAGAGAGAAAAAAACCCAGGAGCAGAACATTGAAAAACAGTGTTTTTTGAACATGTTATAATTGCCCTCTGAGCCGGCATTAGATCATATTCAGCATGAACGGTGACAGATCTGTTAAACGGAGACGGAGCCAGAGGAGCAACGCCAGCTTGACCTCGGACCGCCGGCCGAGCCAACGCTCCGCCCTCTGGCGCCTGAAACCTCTCAGGCCAACACCACCTGACTGTGGCTTCTCCTCTGCTTGACACCCTCACTTACTCAGCTTTCAGAGACGCACACACACACACACGCACACATTAAGCACCGAGCTCCTTCCACAACAATATCCTGTAAATCCCTCCCGTGTTTTCTTTCTTTGCACACGCCCACTTTCAAACGTCCCGTAGCTTGTTTCCGAAATGTTCCACCCGTTCCCCGTGGAGCTCTTCTCGGCAGGATTAATATGTCACTTCCATCCACATTTCCTGGACTAAACAGTCTGGCTGCGCCGGCCAACTCCGATGACCTAATCCCAGTGTTGATACGGGGCCGTCGAAGCCTTTTGCAAGTTGCACGCTCTACCTGATCTCACATCCGGACGAGCCCAAAGAGTCCGTCCCCGATGTTCTGTTCCAAAGGCCTCTTTACAGTTTATTCCCTAGAACTGGTTCCAGCATATCCTCAGAAGCAGCACGGCCTTTAAAAAAAAGTCTCCCCGGTGTAAATGAAAACCCGTTTCTTAAAATGCGTCCCTCGTTGATTCCTCCGCCTTCTTTCCTCTGATGCGGCGCACAAAAGAAAGCCGCCTTGGCAGCGAGTTGGAAGTATTTATCCTTGGCAAAAGTGCAAGAGCGGCGCGTCGCGGACTCGAGGAGTCTCTAAGGTGCCACGTGAGGCCCCTGAGGCCCCGTGGGCGTTGGGGTTAAAGGTCGGGCCTGAAGGGGCCCGACTGAGATCAGGCTGCTTTTGTGCGGTCGTGACGGGGTTAAGCTGACGGGGAGATGGCTTGTGGGTAATGAGGTATTCAGAGCGGCAGACGTAGAGCGACTCCATCGCCGTGTCCCGGCTCAGTCGGTCCCGGTGCCCGGGAGCCGAGCTCACGCTTCCTCACACGTTGCTGTGAAGCTTCACGTTCCCCCCCCCCCCCCCCCCCCAGGAGTCTGCACTGTAATCTGCGGGAGCATCGATTCCAACGGGCCGGTCGGATGTCAGCCGGTCTTTCCTAAATGTCTGCCGTGCGCCGAGCCGACATCACTGGACGCTCTTGGCAGGCGAGCGCGTCGTCTCCAGACGCCGCCTCTCGCCACGAGTTCTGCCTCTTTAATCGTAGGTTCTGACATGGCGAGTCCAAAGGGGAACGAGTGATATGATATTGTGTTTCCTTTCAAATGAAATCCATCAACCCGAGAAGTGTTCAGCGTGGACCCTCTTTACAGCCGTCCATGTCGCCGCCTGAAGGAAAGTCACACAATGTGGATTTCACGGCCAACAAGTTATTTCTATAATATTTGTGATTAGAGTCTTCCAAGCTAATGAAATGGAGGCAGAGCAACACGACTGGAGTCGAAAAGCCTCGTCACACGAGCCTCAGACCTTTAGTGGGGGCTTGTGGTTTGGGGGGCTCAGCCTCGTTTTTTGGAAACTATTCTACTACTATAGCTGGAATTAAGGGGAATTTGACAGATGGGTTTCTTAGGGAACGCTGTGTGTGTGTGTGTGTCTAACACATGTTCAGGAACATGACTCCTAAGCCCTCAGATCTGTACAGAGCTGTGGAAACTCTGAAGACCACAGAAGCACAAACTCTCTTTAAAAAAAAAAAAATACTTTCTCTCCTTATTTCTCTTCCCAATGAGGGGCAGATGGGTTTTTGATGCCGATTTTAGAATTTCAAAAAAAGGCCTCCAGCCTCTCTCACAATTTCTGTTTGGGTTTGTGTTCCTCCAGCTCACCGCCGTCGGGCCTTTTGGACTTCACTGCTTTGAATGTAAAAGTGTTTTTTAAAAAGAAACCTCCTGTGCTTTTAAATAATTACACAGCAGAGGAATGTTATTCTAAAATCAACAGCCGTATGAAATGATGCCTCTGGAGCGGTTAGCGTGAGACGCCGGGCAGCAAGCACGAGGTGTGTGTGAGCGTTGTTGTCTGTGTGTGCGTTTGAACCAAGAGTAACCTCCTCTTATCCTGCTTGGCCACCAGGGTGTTGTCCACTTGACCGGTTTGTCCTGCAGCTCGTTGCGTTTCTTCCCTCTGTTGGTCCTCGGCCCCCCGGCCCCCCGGCCCTCTGACGCCCCCGTGACGCTCTGTGGCGAGCCGGGAACACGCTGAGGCAAACGTTAAGGACAGCAGAGTGTCGAGTAACAACGCCGATGTCAGCCGGGTTAAAGCGCTGGATCACTCCGAAAGGCTGTGAGCGTGTGTGTGTGTGTGCGTGTGTGTGTGTGTGCATCTCCTTGCATTTGTGCATTAGCGAGAGATGCGTGTAACCTAGCAGTGCGATGTGGCGTTTCATCCCCGCGCCAAAGCCCACCATGCTCCCCCCCCCCCCCCCCCCCCAGATGGTAGCAATCACCTCTGAGGTGCCCGTCACCGCCCCCCCCCCCCCCCTCTTCCTCTCCCTCTCGATCCTTTATGTAACCGACTCTCGTCAAAGGCTAACCCCTCCGCTTGACGTTTTCCCTTCTGCCTCCTCTTCTTTTATTTCATGTAGATTCACTCTTCTCCTTTTTTCTTTACCCTTCTCTTCCTTCTCTGGTTGAAAGTCCCCGTGTTTTCCGGTAATGGCTTCTCTTCTCCTCTCATGCTGTCGCAGGCCTCTGATCCGCTGCCTGAGAACACATGTGTGGTTTTGCTGGTGGCAGCAAAATTCAGAGGCTGTGAGGAGAAAATATCTGTTTGTTTTTTTAACAATGAGTGTGTGATAATTGCTTTGCTCCCTTTAACTGTGGTTAGTCTGACGGGGGCTGACACGCCCCGAGGTCATTGTAGTCCAAGTTTAAAGGTCTTCAGTGGCAGTTTAATATAAATATATATGTATGTATATATGTATGTATATGTATATATGTATGTATATATATATATATATATATACGTGTGTGTATATATATATAATATATGTGTATATATACATATATATACATATACATATATGTGTAGATATATATGTATATACATATATATATATATAACGCCTACATTATTTCCCGACTAATTAAAGGGGCACTCCGCCATATTATGCCCTCTGAGAAAAAGACTCTAATGATGTCATCAGGGTAATCTCGAATTGGTCTGATTTCAAATAAAAAGATGCCGTGGTGTGTGTCACCGGAGAGCCCAGCTTCTTTCTCTTCTCCTCACTTTAACCTCTGACCTCTAACCGCTCCGGGTGGCCAACGGACTCGTTGGCTTCCTGTGAGTCACACGCTGAACGGAGACGAACATTAGGATCTGTTTTTTTTTTCTCCTGTCATTTCTGGCCGCAGTGGTGATTTTCCACAGCGGGTTCCATCTGTCACTTTCTATTTGTGAACCCGCCCCGGCGGAGCGTGCATCTGTTTTACCTTTTCGGTTCGGGCCTGATTCGCCGTGATAATTTGATTGCGCAACAGTCGTCCACTTTTGCTCTCCTTTTGATCCGACTGCAGGAAGAAGAAAAAAGAGCAAGCGAGGCAGACGGAGAGGGAGGGGGGGGGAGACAGATAACAGTGTTTAGATGTGGGGAAGTGGACCGGAGAGAGGGAACAGAGCTCGAGACTCAACTCACCCCCCCCCCCACACACACACACACACACACACACACACACATGGCAACCCTCCAGCCTAATCTCGTTAAAATCTTTCTTTGCCTGATGCCATCCAGAGAGAGAGAAACGGGAGATGGAGGAAAGGATGGACGAGAGGGGGGGGGGGCGCGCGTTGGGTCTGAGTGAAAGACGAGGAAGAGGAGCAAAGTGCCACTGAAGGGCCTTGGTTCCAGAAAGGAAGACGAGTTGTAGTTTCAGCTAAATCTTCGTCTCAGCTTGTTGTCTTAATGGAGCCGGCGGCTTCAAGTCTAGCTTTGGTTCACTTTATTTAGCTTCTTTTTTATTTGATCCATGTCATTTTATCAGAAGTTTCTACCACTTGAAGGTGTGTGTGTGTGTGTGTGCGCACACTGTAGACTGTCTTGGCTCTAATGAGGAGCTAATTAACCGGGTGTTCCCCCCCAGTGCCCTGAGCAGGTGGCTGGAGCAGCCAGGCGGAACTCAGCTCAAACACACACACACACACACACACACACACAGAGCAGAGCCTGTTTGGCCAGGCGGAGAGGTCACCCAAGGGGGGTGCAGCAGGTCGGCCCAGCAGGGGGGCGGTGGGCGAGCGGCCCCTTCGATTTTTCAAGAACCGATTTTAGCCGTGGGATTTTGGGTTCAGGCATCCAAAATCAATTTGCTGTGCATGCCGGCACGGCTTTGGTGGAGCTAATGGAAAAATGAGGTTAGATTTATCCCCGACATGTGGAGGGGAGCAGAGAGGCGCCGCTCTCCGCTAACACACTTGCATTTTATTTGTTTAGCGGCGTCTCCGCGGGCCGACCCGTCATCACGGAGCGGCCCGGCAGCGTCGGAGCACACGGACCCGCTGAGGAGAGACGAGCAGGCCACCTCACCTGAAGGGTCCCCTGACCTTACCTTTACATTTCTTCTTCTGTTTTGTTCCTGCAGTCAGATCCACAGCTAGAGGACGATATTGGATAAACACGAGACATTAACTCAGTTATTGCACCAAACTAGAATCTGGTGCCGTTCGTGGAGCGACTCTCCACTCTAATATTTTCCGAGGGGTTTCTTGCCATCCCCTCCTTTTGTATTTTGGTGTCGGCATCCCTCCGTTCGCCCGGCGCGCTGCTCGTGTTTGTTGTTTGATTTCCACGACAACGAGAGAATCCACATTTTCTGCATCCTCAGAATTGGCCTCTGACCCATAAAGGAGCCGCGCTCACCGGAGGACCGAGTTCCTCTGCCGTGACTCTCCACCGGCCGCAGAACCCGGCGCCGGGTTTGTTCCTTTTAACGGATAACAATTAGTGTGTGTGTTTTTTGTTTTTGCTGCACACTGATGCTTTGGTGTGTTAATGAATTGAAAAATGGCCTTCAACAGTGTAAAGTTATACCCGCTGAGCCTAATTTGGGTGAGTGGGGGAGTAGTGTGTGTGTGTGTTCACAAGCACTTCAAAACAAACCCATAAACATTCCAGGATCTTTGGGCAGCTGCAGCTCCGAGCTGAAGTTAACAGCATGTACGACATAGAACACACACACACACACACACACAGGAACACCTACCCACACCTACCAGAGTGCTTTTTGCTTATTTATTTCTCAGTCAACCTCAGATCACATTTTCATTTGAGTTTCCCCCCCCCCCCCCCCCCATATGTCAGACATCCCAAAGTGCTCTTTCCGTCTGACTCCTACCTGTCCGTCACTCGCCCGTCTGGCTGCTGTTAAGCCGTCCCGCTCCACATGCTCGACCGTTTAGCGGTCGGCTCGTGGAGCTTCTCGTCCTCCTCCAGACTTTGTTGGCCGATCTTGTTGCAAAGCGGAGAATCAGAAAGACGCCGCCGGTACTTCAAGATGTGATCCGTCGCTTTCATGTTCTGCTGCGAGGTGTTAATGGACACAAGTGCTCACAGCTGTGTGTGTGTTTGAGACGCTTGATCATAATCACAGCCCCCCCCCCCCCCCAGCCGCTCACCGGAGCGGGTGTGTGTTCTTTGTCACATTCCCTTCATAGGAAGTCGGGCACAGGCTCTGTAGTTGTATACACACACACACACACACAAACATAATTCTTCTCATCAGTTTGATGTTGTTATTTTTTCAGTTAAATAACTACTTTAGTTGTTTGTTTTTTTAAGCTTTCTCCAAAATGTATTCGGTATTCTGCACATCTGAAGTTTTCTCCGGGGTCGAAGGTCATGAGGGTGCAGCAAAACGTCCGGCGGTGCGTTCACACAAACGGCGCTGCCTCGATCGTGGACCTCCGTACGCGAAACGCTTTTTCATTAACTGCAGAATTCCATGCAAAGTGGGCCGAGTAATAACCAGATGGAGTTGGGAAACAGTCTGGGAATGTGCGCCCCCCACCCCCTTTTTTTCCAAGGTCTGAAATCAGGGAAAACTGGACCTCCCCTATAACCCGGTGCCAGGATTCCTCTTCAGAGGGATGGAGGTTAAATATCGTTCACCGCTCGCATATTACTTGCCGTATCGGTCCTCCTCCTCCTTCTCCTGCGAGGGAGAATGGAGTCGTTAGCGGTCGCTTCAGATCCTCTGCAAGCGGCTCGCCTCACGCTGGACGGGTCGCTGAGCTCAGTGGGACCGCAGTGCCGACCTTGACTGCAGCCGGAGGACATCTGTTCCCCGTTCCTCGTGGACGTTGTGATATTTCTATCCCAGTATTGCACACAGATTCACATAACAGCCTCACATTCCCTCAGTCTGTCTTCACTTCTCCCCATTGAGTCTTATTCTCCTCTGAACATCCATTGTTACAGCATCGTCTCGGTCACACTGCCGCCAGAATAATTAATATCACCGCTTCTATTGTTGAATCCGTCTTTGCCGTAACTTGTTTACATTTCGAGGAGAGCAGCTTTGCGTGTTTACTTTTTTTTCTAATGTATCCGCGGATAACTTTCGGATCTTTGAAGCCGGGGCCAAGCCTTCAGGTCTGACTCTGGTTTCACCAGCAGGGTCTGGATCCAACTTGTGTTACGCAAACAAGGAGGACAGCGTTCTCATTGGCCATCCCAACGCCGGAGAGGGGGAACGGACCTCACCGGCAATGTCGGCGCCGGTGAGGTCCGACGGTGGAGGAGTCGATGGAAAGACTCGTGAGGCAGAGACAAAATGGGCTGAATTCCAAGTGGAGCCGGGAGGGCCCGAGACGTGGCCTCCCTCCCCACGGCCATCCATCGCAGCCTCGCCTCATTTAGGAGACAGCCGGCTCCTCTTCTGAATCTCTTTTAATAGATCTTATGAGGAGTCTTCACTCATCAGTGATTCGTGAAATGAACGTCTCTCTCTCTCCCAGTGATTAATAACCGACGGTCTGAGAGAAGCAGGATTCATTCATTATGAAATGGAGAAAATGAGCTCTGCAAACATCCCTTTGATTGATGAGTTCTGCACCGAGCCGCCGTGTAGATCACGGACCGCCCTCGACCGCACCGCCTCCCTGCAGCATCTGATTCACATATAGCGAGCAGACGCTTTACTGCAATGCGCACCAGAACATTCCATCTCACACTCTGACTCTGAAGATAAACGGCGTTGGGATTCTTCAGAGTTCTCTCGCCTTCACTGACTTCCCTCCCTTCCCCTCCGCAGCGTGCAACTGCAACCTCCACGCCCGCCGCTGCCGGTTCAACATGGAGCTGTACAAGCTGTCGGGGAGGAAGAGCGGCGGCGTCTGCATGAACTGCCGCCACAACACCGCCGGACGCCACTGCCACTACTGCAAGGAGGGCTTCTACCGAGACCTGGCCCGACCCATCAGCCACCGGCGAGCGTGCAAAGGTAGAAGTCCCACCACACAGTGACGCATTTTTCCCTCTAATTTCTGTTCATTTTGACGTGGTGATCATGAAGTTTTCTCTCCTGCTGTTTTCTGAACTTCACTAGGCAACCTTTGATCTATTTCCTCCTCGCATTCTTCTGATGACGCTCCTCCTTTAAGTCGAATCCGACCGCGTGGCGATGGCTGCTCCTGAAGCGCCTCTGAGTTAGCAACCGCTCCGTGTTTACGGCCAACGGAAACATTTTTATGAACAAGGATCCCGTTGCATCGATCATTAAAAGATTAGCAACACAAAAAAAGAATATTTATTTACATGAAAAGGCCGCGGGTTATTGCTTTAAGCTCGGTTTGAGTTTTCATTTGGCGACATGCTGCGCTAAATATTTAGAAAGTGTTTCAAACAAAAGCTGATTGAGACGTCCTAACGCTGCGTATACTTTCGTAATCATGTCGGGGGGGCAAAATAAATTAAAAGATTATGATTGGATACATACACATGGTCCATTTCAATAGAAACGTATCAGCATGTCTAACGTGCCGGAGCAGAGAAAGGAGTTGAAGCCCGAAGCCGTTCTGGCGGTCGCACCAAATGTTCCCCGTACCACACACCGCGAAATATTATCACTTGAGCGAAGCGTTTCTCCTGGAAAAATGTTTTTACCCTTTAATTAATTCACATTTGCAGTGGATATCTTTCAGCCCAATATTATGCTGCAGGCTTTCTCTCCTCCCACTGGACCCATTGCAGGAATAACAGCATGTCCCTGTACTGGTGGCTCAGGAACGTATTAAATCAAATTGGAGAGAGAATTTATTTTATATTTTTATCCTGTCGATCCTGACGGAAGAATCGCTTCACACGGCGAGAGCGGCCAACGCTCGCCGTGTAAAGATCTCCCACCGGCTCCCGCTCGGCTTTCAGTTCAGTTTATTTGTAGAGCCCACTTTCACAAATTACTAATTCCCCTCAGAGTGCTTTACAATCTGTACACATAGACATCCCTGACCTTTGACCTTTGACCTCACATGGGATCAGGAACAACTCCCAAACAACCCTTCAGGGTAAAAGGTCAGAACCCTTGAGGCGAGAACAGAGGAGGATCCCTCTCCAGGATGGACAGGTGTCATAGACGTCATGTGACCAGAAGGAATCATTACACACTGATTAAAACACAGGAACAACACAATGAAGATGTCAGAGTGGATGAAGAGTTGGTAGTCGGCATGGACCACCATCCAGACCTCCACCATCCATCAGATGGAGGTAGAGAGGAGTGTAGCCGAGGGAGCTGTAACCGGAAACCCGCGAGGTTAGAAAACGCCCCGTGTTGGTGGCGCTGAGACGTCGTGCCGTTCGGCAGTAAAGGCAAAAAAAAAAAACGTCCACAGGGACTCAAATCGCATTCCTTGAAGCTGAAGTCATGTGACCTGTCGCTGCACCAAGACACTGAGATCGGCCCTGAGGTGTGCCCCCCCCGACCCCCGCTGTGTGCACATTGTTTCCTGCAATACCTGGGAGGAGTGTGATGCCCCCCCACCCCCAACACTGCAATTTGTCTTTTATCAAAGCCTTATGATCAGGTGGTAAACGGTTTATCTCCCCCCCCCCCCCCCAACAAAGGCCCCAGATGTGACGGAAATGAAAGTCAACGTCTGAAAGCCTCGGCTGAGTGTCTGGCTCCATGATTGATGGGAGCATTTCCGCAGCCTTCTCGGAGCTGTCGTTCTCCTCGTTCTCTTCTTTCTTCATAACTCGTGATTGTTTAGAGCCGTCTTCTCCTCTTCCTCCCCACCTTCATGATTTCTTTCCCCCGTGGCTCACGACGAGCCGGCCGAACCGTCGCCGTCTTCTTCTTTCTGACCGTGGCGTTCCTTGATTTTTATTTCCCAGCTCAGATTCTTTCCATGTGTCAGGGGTCAAGACGGAGGTCGGAGTCGCGGTGCGGCTGAATGGAGTTACAGCGCAGGTGTTTTCTGGGAGTTGGGAGGGCTCTGAGAGGAAGCACAGGCCACGCCTGCTTCTCATGATATCTGGCCGGGCTGCAGGACACGGAGCTCCTCAAAATCCAAGGTTTTTAAGTGAATCCGAGCCGCTGGTCTCCGTTGACCACAAGGAACATCGATAAAAGGCTTTAATGAGCCGGCCAACGTAAACCACCTCGACCGTACACGGCTCTAATATATTTTCTGAGGATCTGTGGACAGAAAATGATTTATGCAACCTAATTCTGAGGGTACTTTTAGGTTAGTGATATCGGACCTGGCCAATAGCATCACATGTGATCCTCGAGGACGGATAACAGCAATTCTCTAACATTCGTGTCAAGGTGAGCCAGGACCTTAAGCCCAGGTGTCCCTGGGAGGGAGGAGCCGTTCAATGGATCTTCTGTTTGGATCCTTCAACATAGCGTTATTATTTCCAACGCTAGAATAATTTTAAGAAAAGAGTTATAGATTTATTTGTGCATTTGGAATGACTTTATTTAACTCGTGGGACATTTCTTGTGTCATGTTCATTTCCAACTCGTTTCAAACACAATTAATATTGTGAATTCAAACAAAACTACTTGGTTAGGTTGAGGAAAAGAACACAATTGGGTTAAATTAAGGACTTGTTACATGAATTAATAAACAAGTCATCGGCGGTGTGCTTCTCTGACCCCGCCTCCTCCCTTTCCTGCTCTACCAAAGCAGCTCTGAGCATCTATTGCATGAGATGACATATTATCCCACAGATTAAAAAATGCAAAGCAATAACATGCCAAACTAGAATGGGCACTCGGTAGAGCGCATACCTTCGCATATCACAAGATTGGGCATTGAATTATGAACATTTTGGCATTAGTTGCATGCCAATTGGACAAAAATGTATCGTGCTATGGTAAAAAAAGAGTTTGACCTTTCCTTGACCTTGACCTTTGACCCGATCGATCCCAAAATCTAATCAACTGGTCCCCGGATAATAAACAATCATCCCACCAAATTTCATGCGATTCGGTTCAATACTTTTTGAGATTTGCGAATAACACGCATACAAATAAATAACTACACGGCGATCAAAACATAACCTTCCGGCATTTTCAATTTGAAGGTAATGAATTTGAAAGTGGCATGATATTCATGTCATTGTGTAAGACCAGGCTTTTTAATACCTATAAGAAATGCACATATGTTCAGACTTTAATCTCCTTTCACAATAAAGTAACGAGCAGAACAAAACTGACTGGTTCGAACATTATTCCAACCGAGGGCAACCTCTTGCAGATGTGGCCACTGCCAATAACTGCAGACAAAAAGCAGTCTTCACAAGACCTGAAGCCCACATGCGTGCAACACGTGCACACATACACACGTGCACAGTGCAACACGTGCACAGTGCAACACGAATCGGTTAAACTGAGCCTGTCGAAGGACTACAAATCCCTCCGCAGTGCCTGTCACGTCTGCAGTCGCAAAGGCTTGAAAAGTCATCAACCTCTGAGGATGTTTTTACTGCTTCTTAACCGGCCGAGCCCCGGCTCATAAAACTTCAGAACAGCAGTTCAAGGAGAAGAGCCGGGGGCGGAGCCTGACACCGCCACCCGGTCCCGGCCCGCTCAGATCTGGCAGTTGCTGTTTTTGTGTGTTTTTTTAAAAACTGAACAGTGGACTCTGACCGTAAACCCAAACAGCCGACCATTGTTGTTGTTCAAGGGAAGTGAGAACATCTAACATGACTCTCATCTTATGGGACGGCGGGGCTGAGTCGATGGCTTGTGCCGTTCAGCCGTCGCTCGGGGAAACACCGGCCACATGTGTCTGCAGGCATGACGGACCGACTCCAGTCTCGTATCAGACAGATCCAATAACGGGGTTGGGGGAGGGGTTCCCCCACATGTGCTTTGGACAAATCATTTCACATAAACGAAAGAGAGAGAGGGGGGGGGGGGCTCAAACTCCAGGAATGACGGAATTCCTCAAAGGGTCCTGAAGAGCGCTGACTGGCGAGGGTTGGCACGGAGCACCAGACACGGGAACGCTCACCGGAGCATCAGATTTACGAGCCGAGCCACTTCGACACCCGTGGACCGGGTCGGATCCGTCGGGAAGAGAAAAAAAAGGCCGAGGTGTTTTGTGAAGATCTGAGCTTTGGTTAATCCGTCTCTCCGCCAGCCAGACGCAGACGGTCCCTCCCGGGTCGGCTTCAAACCCTTCGCCCAGTCGACAGGTGGTGGGGTCCTCAGGCTCGACTCTCCTGGAGCGGCTCAAATATGTCCGGAGCAAATAAACACATTCACAGTTCCGTCACGTGGCTGTGAACAGCTGCCTCCTCTGGAAACCCCTTAAAGACTATTGGGTTCCAGGGTTTTTCCCCCAAAGTGTGATTTTGGCCTTTCTCGTCTTTTCTTGATCGCCTCGGACCGTTACAGCCATCTTGTTACAGTCGAGTCACACTTACTGACTTCAGTCCGCACATGTTTAAAAAAAGAATACATCGAAAATAAGCAAAGGAGCCGACTGGTCAGCAGATAGGAGAGGCAACTGAACTCTGACTGGTTTGGTTCTGGACAGACGATGTCCAAGTGGAAGTGGGACCAAACCGTCACACCTCCAAGAAGACGTAAAAGTCTTCAATTTGTTTTGATATGCCACCGACGTGTTTGTCTGGCTGGATTGCTGTGAAATGTTAAGTATGTGTTTATTACTCAAAGAACAAATGTCTGTTTATCTAGTGGAGTCGGCGTAGCCGCAGTTTGGTTAGATCCCGTGTTTACGCCGGTGAGGTCGTGTTTGGACCACGCTGACGCACCGGGCCTCTCCTCCCTCCAGGCCTCCGCTTCCCCTTCTCACTCTGAGATCTTGCCCTCTTCCTGTCATCCTCTTTAATGTCTTGTAAAAGTTCTCTCGGAAGGCTCTGGACCAGCTCTCCAGCTCTTGTATTTAAGAGCTCTTTAACCTCGCTCCAAAAAAAGCCTCACGTTGCTTAAAGGGGGCTTGGATAAATTACCTAGAACCAGCAAAGGTCATAAAACCTTCCCACTGTGACCTATTGCTTGTTGCTGTTGGCATTTTGCTGCCGGGCATCAACTAAACTTTCGGTGTGTCACCAGGCGGGCAACGAGCGGAGAGGGGAGGAGGGGAGGAGGGGAGGGGAGAGGGGAGGACACGGTGGGTCTTCTCTGGTCTCCTCTGGGTCTCCTCTGGGTCTTCTCTGGTCTCCTCTGGTCTCCTCTGGGTCTCCTCTGGTCTTCTCTGGTCTCCTCTGGGTCTCCTCTGGGTCTTCTCTGGTCTCCTCTGGGTCTCCTCTGGGTCTTCTCTGGTCTCCTCTGGGTCTCCTCTGGGTCTCCTCTGGGTCTCCTCTGGGTCTCCTCTGGTCTCCTCTGGGTCTTCTCTGGTCTCCTCTGGGTCTTCTCTGGTCTCCTCTGGGTCTCCTCTGGGTCTTCTCTGGTCTCCTCTGGGTCTTCTCTGGTCTCCTCTGGTCTCCTCTGGTCTCCTCTGGGTCTCCTCTGGGTCTCCTCTGGTCTGGTCTTCTCTGGTCTCCTCTGGGTCTCCTCTGGGTCTTCTCTGGTCTCCTCTGGGTCTCCTCTGGTCTTCTCTGGTCTTCTCTGGTCTCCTCTGGGTCTTCTGGTCTCCTCTGGGTCTCCTCTGGTCTCCTCTGGGTCTCCTCTGGGTCTTCTCTGGTCTCCTCTGGGTCTCCTCTGGGTCTCCTCTGGTCTCCTCTGGTCTCCTCTGTCTCCTCTGGGTCTTCTCTGGGTCTCCTCTGGTCTCCTCTGGGTCTTCTCTGGTCTCCTCTGGGTCTCCTCTGGTCTCCTCTGGTCTCCTCTGGGTCTCCTCTGGTCTCCTCTGGGTCTCCTCTGGGTCTTCTCTGGTCTCCCAACAGCGACGGACGACACGCTTCACGCTATCTCTCTCGTTCACACAGGCGTGCTCAGTGTTTCTTCTCGCTGTGTTCAGGCGACCCAAAGGAAAGCGCCGCCTCGCACCCGACCGGGCCGCCTGATGCAGAGCCGACCACACATAGTCCAGGATCGATTCCTCTCCTCTGCAGAGACTCGTACCCGAGGAATCCGCCAGTGTCTTGCGTGTCAACTGTGATGAGTCGACATCTAAATGCACTTTTCTCTCTCCCTCCCCTCTTCACACCTGACCCCCAGCCTGTGACTGCCACCCTGTGGGCGCGGCGGGCAAGACGTGCAACCAGACCACCGGCCAGTGCCCCTGCAAGGACGGCGTCACCGGCATCACCTGCAACCGCTGCGCCAAGGGCTACCAGCAGAGCCGCTCGCCCGTGGCGCCCTGCATCAGTGAGTGACCCGACCGCACGCCACCGGCAGCTGTTATGTCAAAACGGTCAAACACTGACACGCTCACAATAATGTCACGTTTCAAAAGGCTTATGACATAGTTACGATACAGAAGAGAACTAAAAGCAGCACGTACTCCAGTGAGATGAGTCTCATTGAAAACACACTTCCTCTAGCTGACACACACAACCCAGACTCTACCCTGCACCAAACACAATGTGTTCTTTGCATTGCCTTTACAAATGCATGATCATTTCATAGAGAACAGCCCAACACGTGAGAACTCAAGACTGTGTGTGTGTGTGAGTGTGTGTCGGGTTTTTAATTTCCTGTGACAAACGTGTGTGTGTGGGTACATGCAGGCATGCGTAATCGAGGGCAACTTTCCACCACGCTGTGCCAGGCGGCTCGGTCGCACGGTGCGCGCTCTCACAGGGAAACCTCCACCGGAGCACGCGGTGCCGTGTTGTTTCCCCTCCGCATGCTGCTCCAGCAGCAGATGGCGGATGGGCGAGGAGGAAACAACTGTGGTCATGGATGGCAGAGCCTCTCATTCGAGTGCCACTGAACCAGTGAGAAGGAGCAGAATGGTGTCGCGCGTTAATGACGACCGTGTGTGGATACGGCCTCACGGCGGGCAGCGCACCTCCTATTGAGGGTCCTGAGACCCGAAGACACAACCAAGCCCATTAGTATGACGGCAGCACCCTCATCTGAATGATCCTTTCACCGCCTGCCTGTCTTCACGAGGCCGTGAGGGCACGACACTCGGAGGCTTCAGCAGCTGGCCTGCCTTTGCAGAAGCTCGGTGCTCTGGTTTGTTTTTGTTGGCGGGGGTGTCCATAATTTCAGAGACAACTGCAGCCTCTCCTCCTCCCCCCCCGTTCCCCTCGGCCAACACACTCCCACTCGCTCGCGGTTCAAGCCCTCAACCTCCAAATCCTCTCAGAAGCAGATATGGGCGGATGCTCAGCCGCGTTCCAGTAACTCTGTTTACGATAACTGCAGACGGCCCGCTGTCGGCATTAGCGTTTGTTTTGGAAAGTTGAATACGGTCGGGATGGAAGTCCTGGAGGATTTTCACGAGTAGCCAGCGGGCGCAGAGAGGGTGGGCTGCATCTGTGTGAAGACCATCCAACCACGATGGTCTCCTTGCCATCCGTCCGTCTGTGCGTGGGACGACGCAGCAGCGTTAACCCGGCATCTGTTCGGGGAGGACGAGACTCGTCTCGTGCAGCCACTTTCCTTTTTAATTAGCGTGCCTCTGATGTAAAGTGTGCTGACTTTGGATGGATTGACTTCTCCAAACTGGATCCTTGGGTGTCGCTGTGCTGCATCCACTGACTCTGGCTCCTCTGACTTCACTTTATTCACACTTATCTTTCAATTCCTGAAACATGACATTAGTTTGTGGAATGAATAGTTTGTCTTCACTCTCACCACCAATAAGTAATAAGTATGTCTCTGAATGTTCACCTTGCATGTCTGCAGCGCCCTCTGTGTTTGGATGTGTGTAGTTGGCAGGAGTCACACACTTACTGTCAGACAACCCATGTTTCCTCTTATTAGCCTCACGTAATCCTTCTTAATACTAACTTCATTTTGTCGTTTATTTATTTATTCACAAAACCTTCCCAACTCTTTTAATAATGAATTCAGACACATTTGATTCCTTTGACCACATCTTCCCTCTGTGCTGACATGCAGCCAAATCCCTCACGCCGTGCACCGAAAAGGCTTCAAGCTTCAGCAGCAACGTGATTTTATATTTCTTGTGCGTTTCAGAAATCCCAGTGGTCATCCCCACCGTGGCGGTGAGCAGCACAGAGGAGCCAGCAGGTCAGTACTCGCCTGCCTCGCCCATACGCACCACTGCTTTATGAGAGGAACAGAACACTGATTGTTTATATATATATATATATATATGTGGAATACATATGAATGAAGGGTGGGTCCCCGTTCTTTTTGATTTCGGCAAAGGGAACGAGAGCTCTGGGTCCTGCAGAAGTTTTCCATTGTCTTAAAAACCCGCGGGTTCCCAACCGCTAACCTGGAGTTAGCCGAGCCTCACGGCAGCAGAGGGATTAGTTCACGTTTAGCTGGGAGATTTAGTGGATGGGAGAGTTGAGGCGCGTGAAAAAGAGAGTTGGCAAGTTGCTGGGGAGAGGGAGGGAGAGAGAGGGGGAGAGAGAGAGGGGGAGAGGGAGAGAGACTTTACGCTCCGGTCAATTAACCCCACCCTTATTTTTCATTCTGCGGCTGTATGATTTGAATGTTGGCGTCGAATTGGAATCATTGATTCATTAGTGGGTTTATAACTTATAAACTTATATCACCACTCAGACCACGCCCCCCCCCCCCCCCTTGTGGTGTCTTCAGTGGCTGTGAGTCTATATAACTATAAATGCTCCTATTGAATCAAATGTTATAGAATGAATACATTGGTTAGAAAAGGTTTGACTTATATTTTCTTTCTGGTTCTCTTCTCGTCTTCGACTCTGTGGAGTTGTGAAGAGGCATATTTAGACAACAATAACACATTAAACAAAGGAGAAGTGACGGATCGGTACCTGTGGACCAGGTGAGCCGGCCCGCTGGGGCGAGCTGCATGTTCAACACAGACATGAAAACAGACTCAGGAAATACTGTCTATATATTTCCTCAAATGGAAATATAAATCAATAATAATAATGTCCTTCACGATTGCAGCTTATTTTCTCACGTGCGACTTTATCTCATTCCGACCCTCGTATCACGTGAGCCTTTTTTAAATTTATTTTTTAAACAACAAAATGCTCAGTCCAGCTCTTTCCTGTGTCGACTTCCCTGGGAAAATGTTTTCGGGCGTCTCGTAAAACAAAAGCGTTGTTGATCGGCCATTCCCCTCCGGCCCTCCCCGACCCCGGAGCGTCCCCCTCATCCTTCTCCTTCCTCGGCGACCAGAGAACAGCTTCAGCATCACAAACCAGAGGCGCCGCAACGGTTTTGTGTGAGGGGCGGCGGGTGCAATCTGTCCTTGTCACGGCACAGTGAGCGAGGCTCAAAGGAACGAGGGCGGTCCAGAGCCTCGGAACCAATTGTGAGTATTTCCAGCGGGCCGGTCCTCCGGGTCAGCGGCCGATTGGCCGACAGCTTTTCCAGGTGAACAGCTGGCAGCGGGCAGCTCCTCTGGGGAAAACACTCTCACCACCCATCCCCTCAGGCCAGCCACTGGATACCACACACACACACACACACACACACACACACACACTGGCAGTGATCTAATGAAGTCCATGCACCGCTCGTATACGGACGCTCGCCTGTCACAGTTGGAGCGCATTTCACGATAATGATCGGCAGGTGAAACCACACGTATAATGAAAAAGTCTTTAAGCGAGCTACGATATTCATCATTTATTTAAAGTATGTGAGAAATGTACCACACACACACAAATCCGTCCACACGTACACCTCTGCAGCCGTCCACATCTACACCTCCACTCGTCGTTTTTCTTTCACCCTGAAACCTGTCTGCAGGTTCTTGGAAGCTGCCATCTGCTCTCTTTCTCCCTCTCTCTCTCTCTCTTTCCCCCTCTTTCTCTCTCTTTATCCCTCTCTCTCTTTCCCTCTCTTTCTCCCTCTCTCTCTCTATTTCTCCCTCTCTCTCTCTTTCCCCCTCGTTCTCTCTCTTTCTCCCTCTCTCTCTTTCCCCCTCTTTCTCCCTCTCCCTCTCTTTCCCCCTCTTTCTCCCTCTCTCTCTCTTTCTTTCCCCCTCTTTCTCTCTTTCTCCCTCTCTCTCTCTTTCCCCCCCTTTCTCTCTCTTTCTTCCTCGTCTGTCTTCTCGCCGGCTAATAAAATCTCCAGCGCTCTGATATACCGCCAAAGCCTCCTGGACATTTTAATGGGCTCCTGGGTCCCCCCCCCCTCCTCCCCCCCCCCCCCCCCGTTTCTTTCTCCTCCTTCCATCGCTCCACCCGTCCTTCCAAAGAAAAGGCCACCGATGCGACACCCCTCCTCTCATGCGACCCCAGAAAGCGTAATTTCTCTCTCTCACGACCATTTTTTTTTATTTTTATTGGGGCATTTTAAGTCCTGGAATTTTCTTTTCTTTGGGAAGCGGAGCGCCTGAATGGTTTTCCTGTTGCGGTCTGGACGCGGATGCCAGGCCAGTTACCAGCGGCATGTGGTTTTTCGGTTGCGTGCGCCCGACAAGTGAGCAGCGCGGTCTCCGTGCCGCCGCACTGTAAAGTCATCGTGATGAAACGTGAGCCTCACGGCACTCTGCTCATGTTCAGGCTGCCATTTAATATTGTGTTCTTAACTTTGTGACCTTCTGGTAGTTTTGTAATTGAAATAAGTGGATGCGAAATTAGACGCTTCATGAAACCCAGTCAGGTCCAGTCGAGCCTCATGATCAACGGCGTCTTCTTCTTGTCACCGGTCCAGGAGCCGGAGTTACCATGACAACAATTAAAACACATCGCATCAAGGATACTTGGTATTTACCGCTGGATTGAGCTTTTCAAAAGGTTATTTGGTTCAGCCTGCCTTTGTTCTCCATCCCTCTTTGCTTCTCGTGGAAAACTCAGAACACGATCACCGGGAAGCGGAGCCTCTAAGGCTGAGATGACAACAGAAACACAGCAGGGGAGATGGTGACACGCGTGAGCTCCGTTTGATGTGACTCCTCTCCATCTCTCTCAGGTCACAGACGTATTCAACATCAATTTACAAATGAATAAATGAAGTGCTATCGTCTCATTTGTTGTGTAACGCTTGTGCCATAGAGTGTCGGGATGTGAGGCCGAGCCAGAGACGATGTTGGTTCAAGTCCCACAGTGAGACGCTCGGGGGTTAAATTCTTTCCAGTGCAGTTTCCAAATTTGTCGGCGTGAAGAAAAAGAACTCTTAGTTACGTGACGACTAAACCGAGGAGAAGAGATGTGAGGAAGGCTGAGCCAAGAGGTGCATTGTAACTGTCAGGATGGTCATCATAACGCCCGGCGGTCAGCGGAGGTCGTCCGGCCGCCGCGTGGTCTCGGTCGCTGGCAGCCGAGGTCTCTTCACCTCCATCCAACCGTGACCCGCTTCCTTCGTCTGTCTTTTCTCAAGAACCCCCGAAAAACATGTCAAACGGAACACTCGTGTGACTCTGGTCTGTTTCAAGCGGCTCTCGCAGCGCTTTTGATGTGGGATTTGTCGGAAGTTGTATTTTAGCGCATACAAAAAACCCTAAACCGAGCTCAAAGGTATCCGAGCGGCTCCGGTGTCCCGTCGCTGAACGTAAGCAGGCGTGTGATCCGCTGATGGAGACGTGTGCAGAAACAAGTTGGGAGGGTTTCCAGTGCGGTCTTTGGTGGTTTCACAGCACATAACAGTTCTGGGTGTTTTGTCACACTGAGTTTGCTGCTGCTGCAACAGCACCACATCAATACACTCTAAACCAGTGGTCCCCAAACTACGGCCCGCGGGCCGGATCCGGCCCGCCTCCCCATGTGGCCCCGCCCCCTGAACAATACCAGAGACGCGTTCCGATTTATTAATGTGTTCACCCGGCCCGCTGCCGTTGAGATTGCAGTGAGACGTGGAGAAAAGTGTGGAGTGGTGCTCTTCACAATAAAACATCTTTGATGGGACGTGTCGCGTCTCGGCCAATCAGCGTTCAGATGTCCACAGCGTTTGGGAAGTTAGGTTAGCTTGGATGTTAGTCCGCTACATCTGCTGCCGTCACGCTGCACGGTGTAGCAATACTAACAAAGTACCCGTACGTTAAAAACGATGTGATTTAGCATATTTTTAGTATCGATACTCCATTAAAAGAGCGATCAGAGCGCACGCTGCTCCGCTCCGTTAAACGCTGTCTGCACGCGCAGCGCTCACAGCGAGTGGCGCGCGCATCGCTCAGCCGTGATGCGCGCACACAGGTGAGCACCCCCCCACCCCCCCCCCGGCTGGCCCTCCAGCAGACAAGGGAAACGTTATGTGGCCCTCTCAGGAAAAAGTTTGGGGACCCCTGCTCTAAACCCTCAAATGCAACCTTATGACCATTCAAACCCCAAGTGTGTAAGCGTCGTGTCATGTGAGCGTCGTGTCATGTGACGGTTGTCCGTGATCTTTCTGCAGATTGTGAGTCCTACTGTAAACCGGTGAAGGGCAACCTGAAGATCAACATGAAGAAATACTGCAAGAAGGATTACGGTAGGAGAAGCATTCACTGTTGGAGGTGGCGTGTTGGGGGCGTCGGCCTGAGTGTTCCTGTGTGTCCTCAGCGGTGCAAGTGAACGTGCTGGACATGGAGACGGTCGGCGACTGGGCTAAGTTCTCTGTGAACCTGGTGTCGGTGTACAAGAGCCGCGGCGAGCCGCTGAAGCGCGGCGCCAGCGTCCTGTGGGTGCACATGAAGGACCTGGCCTGCAAGTGTCCCCGCATCCAGATGAGCAAGCGGTTCCTGGTGATGGGCGGCGGCGACGGCGGCACGGGGGCGGGTCCCGGGGGCGGTCCGGGGGCGGAGCCCGTGGGCCTAATGGCCGATAAGAACAGCCTGGTGATCCAGTGGAGGGACGTTTGGACGAGGCGCCTGAGGAAGTTCCAGCGCAAAGAGAAGAAGGGGAAGTGCGGCAAAGCGTGATGGGAGAGCGGCGATCCTCCCCCCCCCCCATCCTCCCTCACCCCCCGTCTCCCCATCACAGGAACATCAGACAGACTGCATGTCCCCGACCTGTTTTAAGGACCACGTTTTGTGTATATTGTGTAATTATTTTCCCTTTTTTTATTTTTCACGGTTTGTCTTTATGCCGGTTGTCTTTTTTTGTTTCTCCAACTGGTTTGCCTTAAAAAGGGACCGTTAAAAAGGGTTTGAAGTGTAGACGAACGCAGACGCCATTCCCTCCCTCGACGACGACGGCAGCAGAGATGTCCACTCGACCCCACCCCCGCTGCCCACGACCCCCTGACCCCCACCGACTGTCTCCTGCCACTCTGTTGGACATAAGAACACTCCACACACTTCTGAGGATTTTATTCCACAGTGTTGTCGACGAGCTGCTCCTCTTAAGCTCCTCCTCCTCCCGTTTCAACTCCATCGACGTTTGCCGTCGATCGGCCGACTCCTTCAGGTCTCTGCCGTGACGTCTGCGGACTGTGACGTTGACGCTCTGGTCCCGTGAGGAGCCGAGGACCCCCGGACCCCCGTATGCGGGGGACGGTTTCCACAGCGAACCTCAGCCCCCCCCCCCCACCACCACCACCACCACCGCCGCCCTCACAGAACTCTTGTATCTGCGAGTGTTTGATGCCGCTGCTCATCGTAGAGTTTATATGTTTTTGTGTGGCTACTTTTATCTCATCCGACCATAACCCACCTCGTCCTTGAGAGATATCCTGTTGTTTCATTTGAGGCAAAACAAACCCCGGGAGCATGTGTGAGTAACATTCCAGCCCCCCCCCCCCCCCGGACTGTCCTCTTCCCCACTAGGCCCTGGTTTATAAAGTCATGCATCACCATCATGACTCGTTGCTTGGCACTTTTTTTCTGCAGGAAAGACGAAGCGTGTGGACGACTGTCTGGAATGTCGGAACAATACCAATATATCCACAGAGACTTTTTGTTGTTGTTGCTTTATGGATAACGTCTTCCGCTGGGCAGCGGCCTTCCAGATGTTGCCGTGTGTCACTCGTCTGTATTTAAACCGTCTGAACATTTTTCTGAAGGCGTCCCGTGACCGGCAGGCTTCTGTTTGCCGAAATAAGAGATGGAAACGAGAGTTCCTTTTCATGAAGTAAAAAGAAAACGGTCGGATAAACAACCGAATTGTGTTTTTCTCGAGCGTATTTTGACAAAATGAATGAGGCTGGAAAGTTTTTCGTGCTCCCCGATTGTATTATGACACGAGAGGATCAGATTTCATTCCTCATGGGCTCTGTTATGTTTGCATGTTTGTGGTTTTTGCTGGTCCATCAAAACCTCGCAGCGAAGAACCGAACTAGCATGAGCACAGGGATCCAAAGCAAAACGTCCCAAGTTATCTCCCCACACACACACACACACACACACACACAGGCCCTGTCATCCTCTGCCAAATAAGCATAGTCCCGTTTTTTCAATTCAATTAAGAAACGATGGAAGTCGGGACCAACAAAAACCACAGAGAGCCCTCTGGTTGCTCTCAAGCTTTTTATCTGCCTCTTTTTTTTGTTGCTGTTATTTCATTTTTGTAAAGCACATTACGATTTATTTAAATAGAGTACAAGATAAACAGCAGGTTTGGAGGGGGCGCATCCAGCCGGCAGTGCGTGTGCGGATCGGCATGTCGTGCTCGGCGAGCGGTGGCGCTCCTCTGGCCGCGGCGGTATGTTTGGTTTGTCATCCTCCTCAAAGTGTCTCTCCTCTGCTCTCTTTTTCTTCTGTCAGCCACCACCCTCCCCCAAACTCCCCCCCCCCTCTTTTTTTAACCCATTTGTGCATGTTGTGTATTCAGTGTCTTTAGATAAGTGTCGGCCGAACCCCCTCCGGGGCGTACGCCACTGCACCAGAGCTCCTGTTGTCAGAATGCATGTCCAGCTGTGAAGAACACACAATCAGACCGCACACCTCACACAGGTGTGCGGTCTGATCGTAAGCGCTGATGAAATGACGTCGCCGAGCGTAAGAGTGTGGACCTCGGGACAGCAGAGGCCGGTGTAACTCTGAAGGAATGTCGATGGGTGTTGTGGATATTCATACTTATCTGTCTCCTTAAGGACATTTAGATTTTCTACTCTCCCCCAAAAAGAAACCCGTAGCCAAAATTCGATATAAAAAGAGCAACGAAGGTCAAAAGAAGGCCGGCAGGTTGCACGGGACACGATTCCCACCGTTGGAATTTCGCAGAAATGCAGAAGCAAAGCGTCCATGATGTGCGTGTTGGCCGTCAGACGGGTGGCGCCCTCGCCGCGGCGTGAGGACGGCGTGACTCTGATCGACGGTCGCGGCGCGGGCCGGCGAGGCCTCATGGCGCTCTGCTCAACGCTAGAAGGAACTGTGGCGTCCTTAACGCTCGGCGTAGAAAAGAAAAAAGCGCCCACCCTGACTGTTGGATCACAGATGAGAAGTAAGAGGCCAGATGTTGTTTGTTGGGGTGAAGCGTCGTCTTGTGGACGCTCTTCAGAGCCGTCCCGTTGCTTTACGGTCACAAGCTCAGCAGATTGGCGGTGGAGCTCCGGCCGTAACGGCTTTGCTCTGTTTCATCCCGGCATGGCATTCACAGGTGTGTGTAATGAACCATACCATGTAAAACAAGTGTGCACAGTGAGAGAGGTGAGAGCTCTCGGCTGAAGGCAGACCTCCTCGACTTCTCCCCCAGTCCCGGTTCCCATGTCTTCCCGGTTCACTTCCAGTCTCGCGGTTGTTTAATAAGTCTTGACATTTTTTTTTCCGATGTTGTAAATACGTACCGAAGCGCGTTGTGTTTTTGTGAAGCGTCACTCGGCCTCGGATGATTCTCGTGTGGATGTAGGAAGCAGGTGATGCTCTCCGGTCTGTGGAAACCAGGAACATGCGTCTGTGATCACGGCCAGAAGATTACGTGGTTCAGATATTACAGTGTATTCATTTGGGGGGGGGGGGGGGGGGTTATACGTTTACAGACAACCGCCGCAACTGTAAATGACTTTGAGGATGGATGGCCGAGCGGAGCGCCACCTCCTCCACTCGGTCCTGTGATGCTCACTCACACACGGTTCACTGGAGGGATCCTTCCCTCGCTCCGCTCTTCACTTCTGGTATATCAAAGTCTTCCTTGTACATTTTGTTTTTCTCTGAGGCGATGAACCACTGACTTTTTAATCTAAATGATAAAAAAATAAATTATTAGTTAATGAGCTTGTGTGTTGTGCCGATTGTCTGTCTCCTTTAATTACAGCCGTGTGCGACTGGAAAGTATGCTCCACACAGTGGGCTCTGCGCTGGTGTGTTTCCACTCACCCCGGGTCTGAAGGGGGAGAGCGGCTCCCTTCTACGAACATAGCAAGAGCTAAAGCTCTGTAAATAAACAGCCAACCGCACACACACACACACACACACACACACACACTCGAACGTGTCACCTCTGAGGAAACCCAACTCCAGAGTCCGATCCAAAGCAGGAACCTCCTTACTCTCTCTCTCCCCCTCTCTCACCTCCAGTCTCCTCTCGCTCTCTCTCCTGGTCTCTCCCTCTAACCAAACAGGCCGGCTCCATCCATTCTCTTGGAGGTAAATTACAGGAAAGAGACCATTTATCATCCCTCTCCCAGGCGTGGCCATCGAGGCTTTGAGAATAGAGGTTGCTGAGATGGTCTACGCACACACACATACACACACACACACCCCATGTCTGCATCAAGCACATCCGTCTCGGACCACCTGCCCGCCGTCATCTTGCTTTCCGTTCTATCTCTCTTTGACTCCGTCGTTTCCTCGCCGTTCCATCTTTTTTCTTATGTCGCAACACATTGTAATCTACCTGTCCGGTGAGGGTTCTTTATGCAACCAGTGTTATGCAGGTGCAACACAAGAAATATGAATCCATGGAGTGGCCTGTCCTTTGGCTGTGTTGCCTTTTTCAAAAGAAAATGTTCTGCTAGCTTCTGTTGATGAACTTCTGAACATCTCCAAAGTCTCTAGCCAGGACGGCACCGGCCCTTTAATGAAAGGATGTAGAAGACGGTGTAGTTTTAGTTTGGAGTCTCATCCCTTGTGCTGCTTGTGTTTCATAGAGTTGCAATGCATAATGCTGTCGGCTTGTTTTCTGTGTAGGAGGAGTTACTTATGTTGTGATTTGCACACCCTGCATATCGGACTGAGGGGCTTTCAGTCGCTCTGTTATCTCTAGAATGAAATGGAGAGAATCGTGTTGAATATCGTCCCTTTCTTCACCATCTGGAGTGACAATTCAATGAGGAGATCTTCAAGTGTGTTTAGGGAAACCACTTGCAGAGAACTGGAGAGAGAGACTGGACAGAGAGAGACTAGAGAGAGAGAGACTAGAGAGAGTGACTGGATCTAGAGAGAGAGAGACTAGAGAGAGTGACTGGACACAGAGAGAGAGACTAGAGAGAGAGCGAGACACTGGAATCGAGCCAAGAGGATCCAGCCAAATGCTGTCCGTTCTTCCCCTATCCTAGCACACACACACACACACACACCCCAGCGGTAGGCGAGGGGGGGGGGGCTTACCCTTGTGCTTTCATGAGCTGCCAGAGGCTTCGCTGCTTCACACGGAGCCTCATCACCACCTCAGAGCTCGATCTTTCCATCGAAACTAAAGAGCCCATTTCATGCCTCCAAAAGGAAATGTCTTCTCTTCACTCGACTACAAACGGCCGATTGCATCCACAACAACTTTCCACGCACAGTGTCGAGGATTATTAGGGCCGAATATAAACTAGGAATCGGTGTTCCTTTGTTGGTCTTCTTCTATTGGGGAAACAGACTTTATTGGGCCAGTGAGTGTTTGGGAATGAGTGAGGAAGAGGAGGTAATTCAAAACCAGTGTGGTCCCTGATAGGAGCTCCTAATCCACCCTCAGCTTTGTGTTTGATTGGTTACTGTTGAAAATGGGGATGAGTCTTCCTCTTCAAAGCCTGTAACACAAGAGGTGTGTGTGTGTGTGTGTGTGTGTGTGTGTGTGTGTGTGTGTGTGTGTGTGTGTGTGTGTGTGTGTGTGTGTGTGTGTGTGTGTGTGTGTTCACAAAAAGCGGATTGTGTGCAGATGGACAAATAGAACTTACACTGATTTATATTTAGCGTGAGCCCTTGAGTGAGTTGTCTCGCTTATCACGGCTCATTTTAATAACTTTGCTTTAAGAATTACAATCCTGGCTTCAGGGCCGAGTAAGTTATTGGACCTTCACTTCGATATGAGCGCGGACGCTTTTCACGACGCGTCATGAAACACGTTCAATATGTTGCCGTGTTGCGTTTGGCTCGGCCGCGTCGCGGTGGCCGCCTTCCAGATCGAGTCTGGCGCGGAATGTCTGGCTTTGGGATGAAGGTTGGATACGAATATCGGAGAGCATCTTGGCTTTGATGTCGCCGTAGTTTTATGAGAGGGGAATGTCCAAAAGATAATTCTCCTCGCACTCTTTAAAAGTTTGGACTCCATGAAAGAGGAAGAGGACTTTGACCCCGTGGGTTGGATCCATTGTAAAGGGTCAAGTCATCATCTGTACAACGACCGCTACATGCGCGTATGAGTCCCACATTTTATAGGAACAAAATATTCCCAATTAATATATTTCAGAGAGCATTATTCATTCACATATTACAAGTGATGATGGACGGATTGGTGAAAATGTGGCGTGAGGAGCATCAATGCTGGATTGGCTTAGAGTCCGATCCGCCGCTGCAGCCAAACTCTTGATTAAACAGGCAGAACTCGGTGGTGAAATACATCCGACTCATTTGTAGAACATATAAACACAGTTTCTTTATAAGTGGATAGAGAGTAAGATGTTTTGTTGCAGAGACGATAGAGTCGTGTTGTCTTATGGCGTTTTCCAGAAGACTCTGGTTCTGGACCGCATTTCAAATCAGATAAGACCCGGGTTCAATAGTTTTCAAAAAAAATAATAGTCCTTTTTGGACTGAAATTAGCTCTAAATGTGGTTTTCTTTTCTCTCCATCTTTCCATGCTTTAGATTTAGTAAGAGCGCTCCTCTTTCCTCTGAGCTCTCCACCCAAGGCGACACTGTACCGGACCGCGTCAGGCCCGTCCACTGCAGGGCCCATCTGTTGGCATTTAGCACCAGCCTCCCCGCCTCTGCACTGATCTCCGGTCTACATTAACTGCCCTAATTTGTCTGCCAAAGCCCACTCTGATTGCTTCCATGTGATGTTATGTGAAAGGTGAGGGATGCCTACTTATCTGTGAAGACGGACACGGAGCAGGGGGAGGGGATCCAAACGAGAGGGCGAGCCGGGTTAGGAGGGGAAAAGGTTGAGAGGAAAGGAAAGTGATTAGAGGCATGGAGGATAGAGACCAGCTGACGGGGCGAGACGGGAAGAATGGGCGGCGTGTGTAAAAAAAGTGATATCAGCAGTTTTGATGCCTGCGTGGAGACGGGGATCCTTTCCCTCGAGGGAAAAGTAAAGACTGATGAGTCCAGACTGAGATGTCATCAGGATCCCCAGTGCTCCAGGACTTCTGCAGGCCAACCCCCCCCCCCCCCCCCCCCGAGGGAAAAGCACATCCCCTTTCCCCCTCAGAAGTCTGTATTCTCAGACTTTTTTTTTTCCCTCTATATCCACTTCTCACGAAAAAGAGCTGCAGGCTATTCCAGAGGGAGTTGTGGTCTCTAAGTGTGACCGTCAGACAAGTGGAGGTCTGGAGCGGAGAAGAGCCTCGGCTCATCCCCTCCCCCGTCACAGATACTTCATCAGGAAAACCCACTTGGTCAGCGTGGACTTGAGGAAGTTGGTCACACTTTTAGATTTTCAATAAAATGATGAACATGGGCAAAATAACTCACGATGGCGTGATTCAAAAGTTCAGTTTTTTTATATCACGGTATACTGGAACACACCTAGGACCGTGTCTAAATGCAAAGACTTTTAATCTGGCTTGGAGCGACCACTGGATATGTTCACAAGTCGTCTGTCTATACAGCAAGTGAAATATACATTTCATCTCGTAACAGTCACAGTACGTTTTTGTTTTGTTTTTTGTGGGCTACTATTTCTCACAACTATTGGCACCTATTTTTAATTTTAATTTATTCTTCTTTACTTGAACAGGGACCGTACACATCAATCAACCCAGGGTTAAATGAGTCAGTCTTCGCTAAGGCTAAATTTCAACTAAATCTAATGGAGAAAAAGTTCATCCCAGAAACATCATACAAAGCAATAAACAGACAGGTTACGATCAAACACAGGCCTCATCATGATAAAACCCGTGAGGTCTCGTCATTTACAGACGAGGTAACTTTTTAAGAGCAATGTCAAACTGTCAATGAATCTGATAAAGTGACTTCACCGAGATGCCAGAGCAGCGCCACAGAAGTGAAATCAAATATTCTCATCAACAGAAATCATGTTCACTTACAGAAACATTCATGTCTCCCTAAATGTTAGGGATTAAATGATAGATTAAGAGAGAGAAACTGGTGGGATTTTGAGAGGACCATTTTCAAGGTGAATGCCCCCCCCCCCCCCCCCCTTGCCTTCTCCACCAGAGGAAGTCCTGGACAACCAGGGCCTTGTGTCTGCCAGGGAAAGCAGGAATCAGGCTCTTGGTTCAACAACATAGGCACCTGTGAAAATATGGGCAGCACACCACGTATCAAACCAAATAAACTCACCTTGGCGTGGAGCAGGGACACGCTCCGATGACAGATGCCACTCGACAGCCACGCCCGCGAGCCAATAAAACACCTCGCTCCGCTGATGCAGCGCGACGGACCAGATCTGGTTTTCACGAGGCTTCATTTGTGTCGTCGGGTCTATATTCAGATTCGCAAAAGGACGTCCAAAAAACCCTTTAAACCACATGGAGGGTTCTAGGCTGTAAAAAATAAGACGTAAAATAAAAACTCGGAGAGACTGCTGGCTATGACATCGCTTTAGGAATAACAACCTCAGCAGTTTCAAAACACCAACATACACATGATTGATTGAGGTTGTGATCAGTCATTTTTAATAAAGGAACATTCCGATAGTGCGTGTCCCAGTTCAGTAACGAGCCGGGCCGCCGCCGGACCCGAGGCTCGACGCGGTGCTGTAAAACCAGAGGAAACCACGCTTCCTGTCCTTCCTGCCGTTTCTCCAGCGGTAACGACTGAAGCCGAGCTGCGGCCGCTGCAAAGCGAGCAGCGGCTGCGTGGAGTAGAACCAGCCACAACGTACAATAAAAAAGATATCACGATTTATTTTGGCAGCCTGACCTCAGTCCGGCGTTACCAGCGCCGACGGAGACCGCCGTGCTCTTAAAACACGCGATACGAGCATCTGGACACGGGCGAGAACCGGCCTGGCGTCGGCCGTTTCCTTTTCATCCCCGCGAGACGAGTCGTGCTTGGCAGGATGTTGCCGAGCTTTGGAGCGGTGAGCAGTGTTGGTAAATCGGTACTTTTCAAACTCTCAGGGACATCGTTGTGTAAACACGAGTGACTGGAAAAACATCCACACCAGAGAACTCGTAACCACATGGCGGCACAACCAGACAGCCAACTCGTTTTCAAATGCAGCCGATTTTCGTCTTTCATTCACACAAATTATTTCCATCACATTGTTCAGTGAGCCGGCTCAAATCACTTGTTACTCTAAATATGGTTAATGGTTGTGTTTACCTCATGGTTTCCACTGCATGTCATATTTTGATGTTTTGAGCATGTGGCGCTGCTGACTTTGTCCTGATGAGGTTCAGCTCGGCATGTGATACCTGCAGAACTCGGCCTCACTAAAGCGATTCATAAGGGACGAAGGTGGGATGAAGATGTTCGCTTTGAAGTTACTTTCCAAAGGACCGTCAAGACCACATTGGTAAAAAAAGATGCAGGTGAACAAACCTTACCTCACAATACAAGATCAATGATATCCAGAGATATGGGACTGTCAGTAAGGAGCAATAGAGGATCTGTAAGGCTCCACCTGAATGTGCACCTGTCCTAGCATTCCCAGAAACCCGAGCTAGGAATGGGGGCAGGGAAAACCCCATCGACGTGATTGAGACAGACAGATGTTCTACTTTGTGTATAAAAAAAAGAAGAAAGAAGCTGAAGAAGACCATCTCATAAGTAATAGGACATCGGTATTCTACATGGAATCTATGGAAAATAAAGACGCTTCTTTTAAATGCTTTTCAATCCTCCTTGAACCAGCGTGCCCTCTCATGTGACCTCTAGGTTCTCTCATGCTTTAAAAAGGTCAACACTGTGTTTACACAGCCTGCTGACACAAGCAGGCCATTTCCAGAGAGACGAAGCAGCTTTGTGCATCATCCAAAACTCCGCAGCCTGAACGCAGCATCACGGAGAAGCAGTCGGCTCCTGAGTCCACTCAGACCCCTCGACCCAGGAATGACAGTCATCTTTGGGGTCCAATTCAGAGGAAGTGGGCTATTTGTGTTAGGGTGCCATGGCAACAACGTTCTGAATATTATTTTAAGGTGGGGGTTAGGAGAGGGTTATTACACAAAGAACATGCATACTAATAACGGGGTAAGAGGGCTTCTTCAGTTCACTGGAATGCAAAAGACAAAAAAACTACAAAACTAGGATTAAAAACGAGTGAGACTCGAAATGAAGAAAACACAAACGAGAGTAAGAACGATTTTGTTTGTCTTCCTTGTCAAAGACACCGTACTCGACCTTCACAAATCGGCACGCCTGTCATCATAATCCTAATAAAGTGAAGTGCTGAAGGGAAAAGCCAAACTTGCTTTGATAGTTCAGAATTGGTTTACTTTAGGCCAGAAAACACCAGAAGTCTCCGGCAGCTCTCGCCTGTTGGACTCTCCAAGCAGAACTCCTCTTCACTGGTTATTTATCTTTCAACAAACGTAACCGCTCAGTCGGTCGGTTGAAAGCGGCTTTCAGTGGAAGTCAATTACGAGACACCTTTGGAGAAGTCCCCGAAGACCTGTCTGTGTGAACAGCGATGACACGTCGACGTGAGCTGCAGGAGGCCGAGGCTCATGAGAAGGTGTTGAGCTGCATCACGGCTAACACCAGCCCCACCTTCACCGCGGGGGCGTGGCTTAAGCGGCGGCGACTGGAGTGTGATTAACTCGAGCGCTTTGGAGAGAATGAATGTCGACTTGTAGCCATTCGCGTTTGTTAGGTTGTAATAGTTTATTTTGATTCTGTAGCTTTAAATTAATACATATAGAAAGATGTTATAATAGGTAATATTATGGAGAATATTATTATGAATTATGAAGCATATGGGAACTGTTTACTCTATGCAAATGATTATTGCAAATGGAAAGAGGTAATGTGTGTTCATGAGAGTGAATGTTAGTTAATATTTCAGATTGTAGAAGCCGGTTGAAGCCGTGAAGTGACTTTAACAGGACAATAACAGACGGGACTTTTATTGTGAAAATTCTTGTCTAGCAACTTGACCGGTAGTGACGTTTTGACCCCGGGGTCGTGACCTTTGACCCCTCCATTCTGATAGCGGGACTTTTATCCAACAGGAAGGTGTTAGAGGCTGAACTACCTTTGAGAGGAGCTGATTGGCTGATTCTGGGACTAAGACTCTGGACTGGGGGAACATGGTTCTCTTTGGTCTTGACCCGGGTCCTTCAGGCTGGTTCCTGTTGAGCCCGGATCACCAGGAAGCCCACGATCATGAGCCTCCATTGTTAGTTTACACTTCTTGACATTAAATATTGTTAACCTTATTTCACGCCATCCGGAGCCTGATGTCCATCACCTGTCAAGTGGCCAGTTTCAGATACTCTTATAATTACCTCAGAAATATTTGGATCTGTATTGTTATTTGTGGGTAGATAATTTAAGGCATATTTTTTCAGATGTGTTATCTGAAAAAATCTCTTTAAAAGGCTGTTTTTGTTTTTTTATGTGATATTCAGCCAAAACAAGAGTTAAGAGAAGAGGAAATATGTGTGTTTGAGAGTTTTAACTTGGGGGAATTCATAACAGTTTTGAATGCTAATATATTTCATGATGTAAAATAGTTAAATACCAGCCTAAGTAATGAGGACCCGAGAAGGATAGACTACTCAAGTACTCCCTGCTTCATAAGTTAAACTTATTTCTGTCATTTTTTGTGGCACCCTTGTGATTCCCCACAGAAAAAGATGAGCTGTATAATCACATCCAAGTGACTGTCTTTATGTGTCTCAGTAGAATAAATAAATCCCTTCATTCTTCTCATTCTTTTTCCCTCTGCTCCCATCTGGTTTTAATTAAGGGGCCATCTGGATGCCCCCCCCACCCCAAAAAAAAGAAAAGATGGAAAGTTACATGCAGCGCTCACTTTTGTACCTAAGAGGTGAGCTCTTTCTAAGAAGATTGAATAATGAATAAAGATTTTAAGAAAGTGATATGCAGGCTCCTGTTGTTAGAGTCGGGGTCAGGCTGTTTCCTCCACAGAGGAACGTGACCGAGGCAAACCAGTGAAGGAGCTCTGAAGGCCCCCGGCACGCTCCCTGCTCCGCACCTCGCAGCAGAGATGTAACCGATGAGCTGCTTGTGGAGCGTTTAGCTGCTAATGAGACAGATGTTACCTCCAGGAGACGGTAAAGCCCAAACCACAGCTTCAAGAAGAGTGAAGAGAGGACTTTCATCCCTAATTATAATCCTGTGAGTGTTACCTCCTGCGTCGCACAATAGATCTGTTCACAGAGTTTTCTTTCCATGATGTAATGACTAACACGTTTACCATATACATTTAGAAAGTGATGTTCACAACTTGTTTCTGCTCCCCTCTGTACAATATGTGTTGTTATTGCAGCTTTAAGGTAAGTAAGTTTAACCAACTTCTTCATCTAACAATTAGACTGTACATTTGGGAATTAGTCTCTCTCAGCAATTGTGTAAATGACAGTTTTAGTGTTACTGTCATCACCAAAAGTCTGGATGGTGGAATATGCCGACGACCAACTCTACATCCACTCTGTCATCTTCATTGTGTGGTTCCTGTGTTTTAATTAGTGTGTAATGATTCCTTCTGGTCACATGACATCTATGACACCTGTCCATCCTGGAGAGGGATCCTCCTCTGTTCTCTCCTCAAGGGTTCTGACCTTTTACCCTGAAGGGTTGTTTGGGAGTTGTTCCTGATCCCATGTGAGGTCAAAGGTCAAAGGTCAGGGATGTCTCTGTGTACAGATTGTAAAGCACTCTGAGGGGAATTTGTAATTTGTGAAAATGGGCTCTACAAATAAACTGAATTGAATTGAAAAGTGTTGTCTACCAACCCCTAAAAGTAGCCCACATGCCTGACAGCTGCCTCCTTCCCTCGGCCTCGGGCGGCACAAGGGTTCCCCTCACTCTCTCCCTCTGTCTATTTGTCTTGACATCTTTTACGACCGTGCTAGCTGCTTCGTCTCTCCCTCGGCTTTTCTCCCACGGTAGAGCGCGCAGATGGCATGGACCTCCGCCCACTCTGAGTATTCCACCTCACAGCCTCGTGCATACCTGTGGCCGAGCCCAGCTGCAGCAGCACAAACATACAGAGAGCCTGCATTCCTCTACACCCCGAGGTCTGCCAGTCTGCTTACCATCAGCCGCTGGCGGCTATAACGCTGCGGCGACGTTAGCATAATGTTGGATGGCGTTGAAAGTGAAAGAGAGCTCCGCTGCTCGCAGCCCAATCAGCAAGACTTGTAAGAAGAGGACGTGGTCACCCTGAGGTCACCCGTCGGTTTGTGGACCACAGTTTAGAAGCCTCAAGTTCGACATTTTGGCTGTCGCCATTTTAGCTTTTGAAACCAGAAGTGAAATGAGATGGTGGAGCTACGTACAACCGAATGCTGAAAAATACGTTTTTAAATCAACCAAAATGTTACAATTAACTTTCATGAGAAAACACAGTGAAAGGGTTAAAGCAGAACGACTGAATAAGGACGACTCCGAGACCGGACAACGCAAATGTAGAGACCTGTCAATCACATATATCACACCCTCGTATGTTTGAGTCTGATGGGGTCATACTTTATTAAATGGACATCATGCTGTATTGAAGAAGACTTTAAACGCGCGATTCATGAGGTTACAGAAGGAATAAATGAAGTCAGAAGAAGGGTCATTTTCTTTTAGACTTTTATTTGACTTCTCTTTGGAACCAGTGTCGCCCCCTACTGGCCATTCGAGAGAATGCAAGTTAAAGGCACTCCGCATTGGCTTCACTCTTCGGAACCAGAGGTGTGCGGCTGGCCGCCGGGTTCAGTGAGTCCTGATGCTTTGGGTTGACTACGGTTTAGAGAGTATCACATCAAGCTCCTATGTATCAGTCGTAACCTATTCCAAGCATACATAAATGTGTTGTACAAAAGTGCTGCAATATATTTTTAATTTGAGAAATCTTTCAAATGTTTAGATTATATAATTACATAACTTGGACAATCATGCGATGTGATTTAAAGTTCCAGCACAGCTTGAACCTTCTGGGGAGATTGTGTTGGCGGTACCTTTTCATAGTTCAGAACAGCAGTTCTGATGACTGACTTAAGTCAACTCCTTTCAAACTAAAAGCATGACATCTCCTGAATGCATTTTTTAAGTTAGAATATTCTAATGCTGCTGCCAGTGTAAAGCAGCAGCAGTATTGTGTTTGTAAAGAATGCTCAACCATCCCACTCCACCCATACGTTGTCATTTGAACCCTGTGAAAACGTCCATGCTTTCCCTTTGCCACGAACACAAACTAAAACATTCTAACACACATCCTAATACACATCTCTCCAAAAGACACAAACCAACAATAAAGTTCACTGCCACACAACAATTTTCTCTTAAATTAAAATAATTGCTTGTAGCTTTTCTAGACTTATTGTGACTCAACCTGTCAACCAAAGTTCATTTGATTAAGCGGTGAGTGAATGTTGGACCCGTCTAACAAACAAAGCTCTACGCGGGATCCATCGTCTGCTTGAGCACAAAGCCTCAGGGATGGATCTCATCCAGGTCCAGATTGTGTTATTATAGGGCCGTGAGAGCCTTTTAACATTTTTTATATGTTGATGAATTTGTGTCAAACATAACTCCACACTTATCTTTTATATCCTGCTCATTCACAGGTTTAGCCCGAAGTATCTGGAGTGTCCGACTCGGACGTCCACAATAACAGAAGATTAACTGCCATATTTTCTTATAGTTAAAATAAGTATTTTTTTCGTGCATATGGAAATCAACAGCCTGAACTAAAGTAAAGTTATCTTGCGTAGTTTGTGTGTTTTGCAGTCGTTGAATCAAACTGACAGCAGGATTCCTGCCGCGACAACACCGGCATGTTTTCAAATAGCTTAAACTATTTTTAATGAGCACCATTATGTGTTTAAACTAAGTGAAGTATTTCGGCAGGTTAATGCACGTCGTCTAATGCATCAATCGTGCTCACTTGTGTTTTCCAGCTCGACCTGGAACCCTATTGGTACTTTATATATCCTACAAATAATACAAAGACAATTTAGTGGAACAGTATTACATTTTTATTATTGGGAAATAGTTGAAGATCAATATCACTCTCATGCCTGTATGCTACATATGAATATATATATATATATATAATATATACATATATATATAATATATTATTTATATATAATATATAATATATATATATTATATAAATTATATATATAAATAATATATATATTATATATAAATTATATATACTGTATAGAATAGAATATACACTTTTATTAATCCCCAAGGGGAATTTAGCTCTCTGCATCCTTAGTTATTAAGGAGCAGTGGGCTGCGGTGAGGCGCCCGGGAAGCAACTGGGGGTTCAGTGCCTTGCTCAAGGACACTTCGACTTGCAACTAATGGGGAGAGCGGGGATCGAACCCACAACCCTGCGGTTGCAGGACGGCCCTCTTACCCCACTGAGCTAAAGCGGCCCTATATATAGTAATAGAGCAATAGTCAATAGATTTACAACCCATCACAAGATTCAGTGATTAATATATTAATCAGTGATTCAGTGATTATATATATATATAATATATATATACACTACCGTTCAAAAGTTTGGGATCACTTAGAAATGACTTTATTTTTCAAAGAAAAGCACTGTTTTTTCAATAAAGATAACATTAAATTAATCATAAATACCCTCTCTACATTGTTAATGTGGTAAATGACTATTCTAGGTGAAACGCCTGGTTTCTAATGAAATATCTCCAGAGGTGTATAAAGGCCCATTTCCATCAACTATCACTCCAGTGTTCTAATGGTACATTGTGTTTGCTAATCGCCTTAGAAGACTAATGTCTGATTAGAAAACCCTTGTGCAATTATGTTAGCACAGCTGAAAACAGTTATGCTGGTGATATAAGCTATACAACTGGCCTTCCTTTGAGCTTGAGGTTTGAAGAACAAAATTAATACTTCAAATATTAATCATTATTTCTAACCTTGTCAATGTCTTGACTATATTTTATATTCATTTGATAAATAAAAGTGTGATTTTTCATGGAAGACACAAAATTGTCTGGGTGATCCCAAACTTTTGAACGGTAGTGTGTATATATATATACATACACATCCCATATGTCTGTGTGAATAAGTGTATGTGTGTCAGACCCAGTCAGTCTCATGAAATGCATCCTCAGGCTTGTAAAGACTCTTTCGAGTCGCACACCTGAGTCGCCTCGTAAAGCTCCGGTGAGACCGGAGCAGCTGTCGGCGGTTTGCTTCCTGTTCCACAAACCCACACATTCATAGCCCCTTATCACCTGGCCAGGTACACTCAGCCTTCTTCATGTTCTCTTTGTTTTGTTCTTACGTGTGAGGACATGAGGTATCCTTTTCTGGTGTTCATTTATTTCATAAATTGGTGTCAGTGGTTGAGCTCAGTCACCTGTCCCCACCAGACACGCCTGCACCGTCACTTAAATCCCCGTCGTGGTTTCCAAACCCCTCATTCACTTTCCCTCCATCGCTTTCCCTTCCACCCACATGGGATAAGTGCACGTTTGTGTGCAGCTTAACATTCCGAATAACCTCCGCTCCCATAAATGTGCATGCAAACACACAGTCCACACACATCTCCCTCCTGTAGGTATGCATTCATGTGAGTGTAGCTTCTGGCCAGCAGGGTGGAAGGTGAGCTTCTCCCTATTGGGAGCTCTGCCAGTTTTCTTTTCATTACTCTAGCTGGGGGCCGAACCCCCACTATCACAATAAGCTTTATTTTTATCGACATGACCAGACGGAAGCGGCATTCCAGGGAATTAGGCTCAATTTCACTTGGCCTCCAGTGTTTTTAGGGAATACCTTGCTCCCACAGCTGCCCCCCTCTTTCCACCCATTTCTTTCTCATATGGAACATGCTGCTCAATGAATATAATATCGCCGCTGTTATCGTTTATTGTTGCGCCCAGAGGGTGTTGATTCATTCCATTTGACAGGTTTCATTGCTGCAGTTGTTGTGCAGTCAAGAGAAAACTGTGTCTACACTCACCGTCCATCATTTCCACCTGACCCTCAAACGGCACCACGTCAAAGACGTCTTTATCAGATTATGAGCCAAACCTGCTTGGAAATATGTATCGGGTGTTGTCCGATAACACAGCGAGTACAGCAACTGGTATGGGACATGTGGAATCTACCAGTTTGCATTCTTATGTGAGCAGGAAAGCCACAGAGGTGTTATTCCTGAGGAGCGGTCACAGTCGTGGACGACCCCCATGCCCACACCGCTGTCGTCCGTAAATCAATCCTCAGTCAAGGGGGCAGTTCACTGCAATGTCCCTGAAGTAATAATATACAATGTTTAAATAACAATATTGTTTTTTAAACAACTGCAGCACATATGTGGTTTAATGTGACGTGACAGAAGAAGAACTCAGGATGCAGTTAACATTTAAATTACCTCAGCAGAGATTTAACGAAAGACAATTTAACAGTGTTGGCATATTATTGAAAAAAACAAGTGATCTCTGGGATTAAATCGTATTAAATTTAATAGAAAAAAAAACCAAGAGGTCTAAGAAGTCATACATGTGAATGTTGTAACTTCAATGTGTAAACCACCTTATCAAGATCTCATAACCAGTGAATATTGAATCTCTGAAGTGGATCCGGTCATGTATACATGTAATATATATAATAACATAATGTATGTAATATATATAATAACATAATGTATGTAATACATGTAATATATATAATAACATAATGTATGTAATATATATAATAATGTATGTAATACATGTAATATATATAATAACATAATGTATGTAATACATGTAATATATATAATAACATAATGTATGTAATATATATAATAACATAATGTATGTAATACATGTAATATATATAATAACATAATATATGTAATACATGTAATATATATAATAACATAATGTATGTAATATATATAATAACATAATGTATGTAATACATGTAATATATATAATAACATAATGTATGTAATATATATAATAACATAATATATGTAATACATGTAATATATATAATAACATAATGTATGTAATATATATAACAACATAATGTATGTAATACATGTAATATATATAATAACATAATGTATGTAATATATATAATAACATAATATATGTAATACATGTAATATATATAATAACATAATGTATGTAATATATATAATAACATAATGTATGTAATACATGTAATATATATAATAACATAATGTATGTAATACATGTAATATATATAATAACATAATATATGTAATACATGTAATATATATAATAACATAATGTATGTAATACATCAACCACGAGTGAAGTCTATTTGTCTTTTTTTTGTGGTTTTGTCTAAAATCTTTAGTGCAGCAGCTAGTGCTGGAGGCACACTTGAAACACAAACCCTTCACACACACACACACACACATGTGCAGGAGAGCCTGTTTTTCATCTCTGTTATTTATTCATTTCTATCTTGATCAGCTCAAGAAACTCAAGTCAATAATTTAAGTGGCCTTGTTCTCATTTAGAGCTCCTCAACATGAACCACATTCTGTATTAATTTACTAACGGCTGTAACATTGTTCCTTTATTTCCCAGCCAACTGTGTTTTATGCTGCATGGTGTGTAACTCTCTCCGTGACCATGTCAACATGTCTGGAGGAAGGAGGTGAAACCATGTGCTGTGGATACCGTGTCGGAGCCTCTGGGGAAAACCACCAGCTCAGATTGATGTTCAATAACCCCAAAAGCAGCCCTGCAATATGAATAGATACGGTGGAGTTTGCTCCGATGCTAATGTGTTACCTGTGCTGTTGGCGTCTAATCAGAAACATTTGGGGAACACTTTAAATCCACCTGTTAAACGGTTGGCCACAGCGTGTGTTCGCCTCAGCCTATTAGTGTTTTACCATCCATGGTTTGAGCTAGGGGAGTTTGATTGGTGGGGGGGGGGTGACCTTGGGTAGTGGTGCCTCCCCCTCAGTCTGAGTCTGTATATGGAGCAACCCACCTGTAATTATTTGGGGATTACCTCTTTATACGAGAAAGCTTTATAGCGACCGAAGGGACTTCCTGCCGAAGAAAAAAAACCTCCATTAAAAATAAAATCCACCTCCGTGGCGTCACAGCAGGGCATCGGCCAATCAGGGTCTCTACCCACAAACCCCATGTTCGTCAGATGGATTTCTAAGGGACATTCGTGTCATATGGACTCATTTAAATGAGTCATCGAGCCTGTCGGATAACTCACGGCAGTATTTAAAGACGGTTGTTCAATAAGTGTCAAAGTTGGCGTGTTCTAAGCACCTGCTCTCACGATACGGATCGCTTCAGGAGCGCCGCGCCGCAGCCAGCTTCCCTCTGTCGGAGGAGTGTCGCTCACTCGCCACCTGGTCGAACAGCTCGCTGGAACAATCGCTCTGCAGGCCGGTGTTTTATAGCGGAACTGATCGAATCACTGCGGATGTCTCGGGACGCCGTCCAGCTCACGCCTACGAGGCACGACTCATAATCCACATGTTGTTGAAGAGAACCACGAAAAAAAAGGGAAAGAACTGTAAAATCAGGCAGGAATTCTGTTTATGGGGCGCCAGAACACAGCTGCCTGCTGGAGCTGGCGATGGAAGTCAGCGTCACGGGGGCGAGAACAGCGAGCGGCTTAATCTGTGGTGGCGTTGGCCAGATGTTTAAGTCTTTTACACACGCGTGTGTGAAGACTTATTTAAGAAACACTCCTCGCTACAGGTGCGTCCACGCAGGCACACACTCAGAGACACACACCTCTTGTTGCTCCTGGACCGGGCCTCTCCAGCTCGGAGCGCCGCTGTCGCACGCGATGTGCCGCCTGAGAGGGGAAGCCAAAGCGGGAGGAGCCACAGAGGGTTCAGACGTAGAGGATGGGAGTCTGGAGAAAAGGCTCCTCGTGACTTGTCTCGGTTTGCAGTCACACCCGACTCAAAGGATCGGCTGCGCCTCGGAGCCAAGCACAGAAAATACACGTCACAGATCAAAATTGGAAACTCCATTTCAGTAAGTGATCGGGGGGAAATCCAAGAGAATCTGTTCTGTTCAGTTTCTGTCGGAATGAACAGGTCACATTTCAGAAATAGAAAGATAGAAGCAAAGCGAGTGTAACAGGTGGCTTCAAGAAACACAACGAACTGAACACCGATTCTACAGGCCTGGGAACCCCAAGGGGGAAGCTGCGTCCCTGACTCTGGGTTCCAGTTGGACTGGTTTCCTGTTCTGGGTTCTAGTTGGACGGGTTTCTGGTTTTTTCATCTTTTACCAGCTCAAAAAACACTCAAACGAGTGTCCTGAAAACCCAACAATGAGCTCAACGTGGCTCAGAGCGTATCGTGACTCGCAGCCACACGTTTGTGTCTCTTCAAACACTTTAGTTGACTCAGATTCAATGTGACAATGATCTTGAAACAAAGTGAGTGATTGTCCCAGTGTCTCTTTTCCAAGCTCAAAGAGACCTTTCACAGGACTTTGAGTCGGGCTCGGCTTTTCCCCTCAACAATTACAACCAGATGCTAAGTGGAGGTCAAGAGGAGGCATTTTCTTTTATTAAAGGTTTATTGAAAATAATCCGGGTGGAGGGGTAAAATCATACTTCATCATTCTTTTCAGCGGCTATTCTTTCTTTGGCAGTGCATGCAGCCATAGCAGGTGCTGACATTCCTTCTCTTCTCTATTCCAACCCCTCTTTCACTCTCTCCTCGGTCTAACCTCGCACTCTCTCTCTCTCTCTCTCTCCTCCCTCTTATTGTTCCCTTTTTTAATTGCAGATATAAAAATGGCCAAATGCTGCCCTTTGATGGGCAGGGACATTCCTGGCATCCCTCAGATGTCTCTGCTCCTTTTGCTGAAACCCAACTCTGGTTGAAAGCATTTTCCTGGGAAAAAAAGAGGCGGCCCACAACCGGCGGGGCGCAGGGACACCTGCAGCCCTGGCGCAGCGGCGACGACACACCGGACCTGGACGTGACTCACACACGAGCCCGACACACACACACACACTAGCACTTGCATTCACACAGCCAGAGAAGCCGAGCCCCGCCTCCACGCATACGGTACATTCCACTGTGCACCCCCCCCCCCCCTCCTCCACCTCCTTCAGCGATGTCCAGGCGGATGAGAGTAACGTAGTGAAGATGAGGACAGCTGCTCCCATAAACCCCGTCATCAATTTGTCCCAGTCATTAAAATTGGCTGTAATTGGCCTAATTGTGGTCAATCATGCTTTCCAATGGTGCAGAAAAGTGCAGGGTATCTTTTTACAAGACGGGTTGCTGATGAAGAGGGAGCGGGCCGCTCTGCTTCGGAACAACGATCGCTAAGTACAATCTTCATATAATCCTCACCGCAAATGACCTATCTGGTCAAAAGGAGAACAAATGACGGCCTGATGGCCGACGGGTTGAAACGGTGCGAGGCCGTCTCCTCTGAGCGTCTCCTCTGAGCGTCTCCTCTGAGCGTCTCCTCTGAGCGTCTCCTCTGAGCGTCTCTTCTGAGCGTCTCTTCTGAGCGTCTCCTCTGAGCGTCTCCTATGAGCGTCTCTTCTGAGCGTCTCCTCTGAGCGTCTCTTCTGAGCGTCTCCTCTGAGCGTCTCCTCTGAGCGTCTCCTCTGAGCGTCTCCTCTGAGCGTCTCCTCTGAGCGTCTCTTCTGAGCGTCTCCTCTGAGCGTCTCCTCTGAGCTTCTCCTCTGAGCGTCTCCTCTGGCGTCTCTCCTGCCCGTCTCCTCTGAGCGTCTCCTCTGAGCGTCTCTTCTGAGCGTCTCCTCTGAGCGTCTCCTCTGAGCGTCTCCTCTGAGCGTCTCCTCTGAGCGTCTCTTCTGAGCGTCTCCTCTGAGCGTCTCCTCTGAGCGTCTCCTCTGAGCGTCTCCTTCTGAGCGTCTCTTCTGAGCGTCTCCTCTGAGCGTCTCCTCTGAGCGTCTCCTCTGAGCGTCTCCTCTGAGCGTCTCTTCTGAGCGTCTCCTCTGAGCGTCTCCTCTGAGCGTCTCCTCTGAGCGTCTCCTCTGAGCGTCTCCTCTGAGCGTCTCTTCTGAGCGTCTCCTCTGAGCGTCTCTTCTGGCGTCTCCTGAGCGTCTCTTCTGAGCGTCTCCTCTGAGCGTCTCCTCTGAGCGTCTCTTCTGAGCGTCTCCTCTGAGCGTCTCTTCTGAGCGTCTCCTCTGAGCGTCTCTTCTGAGCGTCTCTTCTGAGCGTCTCCTCTGAGCGTCTCTTCTGAGCGTCTCCTCTGAGCGTCTCTTCTGAGCGTCTCTTCTGAGCGTCTCCTCTGAGCGTCTCCTCTGAGCGTCTCTTCTGAGCGTCTCCTCTGAGCGTCTCCTCTGAGCGTCTCCTCTGAGCGTCTCTTCTGAGCGTCTCTTCTGAGCGTCTCCTCTGAGCGTCTCTTCTGAGCGTCTCTTCTGAGCGTCTCCTCTGAGCGTCTCCTCTGAGCGTCTCCTCTGAGCGTCTCCTCTGAGCGTCTCTTCTGAGCGTCTCCTCTGAGCGTCTCTTCTGAGCGTCTCCTCTGAGCGTCTCCTCTGAGCGTCTCCTCTGAGCGTCTCTTCTGAGCGTCTCCTCTGAGCGTCTCCTCTGAGCGTCTCTTCTGAGCGTCTCTTCTGAGCGTCTCCTCTGAGCGTCTCTTCTGAGCGTCTCTTCTGAGCGTCTCCTCTGAGCGTCTCTTCTGAGCGTCTCCTCTGAGCGTCTCTTCTGAGCGTCTCCTCTGAGCGTCTTCTCTGATCCGGGTCCCAGCTGTGAGCGGTTTGATGGTTGGTTGAAAGCACCTCTCCCCTGCTTCTCAGGCCGAAGGTACAGGCTGCGTGTGTCAATGGAGGAAGGGGAGGCTGCTCCTACTCTGCTCTGTGGGGCGTGGAGATGCTGCGTGGGGTCACACGGTGGAGAGGCCGGAGGTCAATGAGAAGCAAATGTCCTCCATCGCGATCGCTCCATTGTAGTTATGCCTCTCACGTGTTTTGTCGCTCGCAGGAGGACTCGCTCTGACCCCGGTCGTATCGCTCTCGCTCCATATCACTCTCAATAACCGTCACCTGACTGAAAGGGCCTTAAAGGAGGGAAAACAGGGTTTTTTCAGCATCTGACGTCTCATTGCTTTCACAGAGTTCCTCAAGTCTCAGTAACGCAATCCCACTGTTGACTTTTTTTCGATAGAGGGAGACTCCAAATCAACCACGGGCCCCTATCTTTTTGTCTGCGTTGACCCTCTTCTGGCTGTCGAAATGTAAACCTTCTTTCAAGAATAGACGACACAAAAAGATATGATTCTTCCCTGTTTTCCTTTTGGAGCCGTGGAAACATCCGGCGTTCCAGCAAACTGCAGCGCCGGCCCCCCGCGGGGAGGAAATACAACACAGACATCTCCTTTTCAACCATCTCCTTTTTATCACGCTAAGATTTACCTGCCTACTACCAACTACGCCATGGCCCTGCTGAAGCCCCGCCCACTGCTGAGACTCCGCCCACTGCTCCTCTCTACCTCCACCTGATGGATGGTGGAGGTCTGGAAAGTGGAATATGCCGACTACCAACTCTTCATCCACTCTGTCGTCTTCATTGTGTTGTTCCTGTGTTTTAATTAGTGTGTAATGATTCCTTCTGGTCACATGACATCTATGACACCTGTCCATCCTGGAGAGGGATCCTCCTCTGTTCTCTCCTCAAGGGTTCTGACCTTTTACCCTGAAGGGTTGTTTGGGAGTTGTTCCTGATCCCATGTGAGGTCAAAGGTCAGGGATGTCTATATGTACAGATTGTAAAGCACTCTGAGGGGAATTTGTAATTTGTAAAAATGGGCTCTACAAATAAACTGAATTGAATTGAAAACTCTCGCCTCCAAGAGACCACAAACTCGTTCACGACACAATTCTGCTCATAAAGTCTCTCGGAAGAGGAAGTTACTCACGCCCGCTCACAAACACACGCCTCAAAGCAAAGCTTATCCACCACAGATGTGTTCGTCTTCAGTCCCTGGACAGTTGTGAAAACAGACAGTGTGTTTCTCTGAGCCCTCGCGGTTTAGGAGACGACTAGAACCGCCGGTGAAACACATACATCACGCATCTCTGGAGGAGAGAGATGTTTTTTTGGTGTGCTTCTCTCGATGCGGTGGGATGTGAGCGGCGCTACAGAGGAGCGGTAACAGACCGTGCAGCGAGACGGTCGTGACGCTCCTGTGGGGAAATACTTCAAAGATTTCAGGGAGGAGCGAATGACGGGAGACGGACGGCTGACGTGTTCAGGAGAGACGAGTCGGGGGTAGAGGGAAAGAAAAGGTGAAACGATGCAGAGGACATCTTGGCAGGGGATATGAGGGATATGAGGGATATGAAAGTGAAATATATGTTGTGAACGAGAGGAAGACGTGCCGTCAGAGAGCCGGACCGATGGGGCGGACGAGGAGACGCGAGGGAGGTCGGTGGGGAGAGAGACGCAGACGGAGTGGAGGAGGCTGTCGTACACGGCGGATCAAAAGCACATGTCGGCCTGAGGCGAGGACGCCGCACACATGCGAGGAAGAATGCCGTCACTTTCACCGAGCGGGGGCACCGCACGCTCGCTTCCACGGATTCATTCTCTCCTGCCAGCGCGAAAAAAAGAAAAGAAACTTTCGTCTCCGCGACGTCGCTCGCCTCGCAAATAAATTTAAAAACCGCTCCCTTTCGGGGTTCCGAGGTCATCTTCCCCTCTCGCTCGGCCCGCGGGGCAGAAGAGGGCTTTGGTGAGCGTCGCCATATTTCAAATAAATCAGAAAATGTATATAAAATAAAGAAAAACAACAATAAAGAAACATAACAAAAAAGAAAAATAACACGTATTCACGTCTGAATACATTTTCTTTATATTCATGAATTAAGATGACAGAATGTCTGAGACTTTATGCATATCATCTTCAGTGAAATGCATTTGGGGAAAGTTGCAAGAGGGAGAGGAGAGGAGAGAGGAGAGAGGGAGAGGAGAGGAGGAGAGAGGAGAAGAGAGGAGAGGGGAGAGGAGGAGAGAGGAGAGGAGAGGAGAGGGGAGGGGAGGGGAGGAGAGGAGAGGAGAGAGGAGAAGAGAGGAGAGAGGGAGAGAGGAGAGGAGAGGGGGGAGGGGAGGAGAGGAGAGGAGAGGAGAGGGGAGAGGAGAGGAGAGGAGAGGAGAGGAGAGAGGAGAGGAGGAGAGGAGAAGAGAGGAGAAGAGAGGAGGAGAGAGGAGAGGAGAGGGGAAGCTGTGAGGAAAGGGGGCGAGACGGCCATGCTATGGGAAAGGGTTTTTTGGGGAAACCAAATTAAGGGGAAGAAAGGCCGGACACAAAGGCCTTTGAGAGCGGCGGACAGTTCCCTTGACATGTGCCTTAAAAGAGATGCTGCCACCGATGCCAAGAAGAGGGGGGGGGGGACAGAGGAGAGACAGAGAGAGTGGAGAGAGAGAGACTGAGGAGGGAGGGAGGGAAGGAGAGATCAAGGGGGGGGAAATGGCCGAGAAGTAAGAGGGCAACGGAAAGTGAGGGCGAGGACGACGACGCTGCGAGAAGGAAGGGAAGAGAGCGAGAAGGAAGGAACGAGAGCGAGAAGGAAGGGAAGAGAGCGAGAAGGAAGGAACGAGAGCGAGAAGGAAGGAACGAGAAGGAAGGAACGAGAGTGAGAAGGAAGGGAAGAGAGCGAGAAGGAAGGAACGAGAGCGAGAAGGAAGGAACGAGAGCGAGAAGGAAGGAACGAAAAGGAAGGAACGAGAGCGAGAAGGAAGGAACGAGAAGGAAGGAACGAGAGCGAGAAGGAAGGGAAGAGAGCGAGAAGGAAGGAACGAGAAGGAAGGAACGAGAGCGAGAAGGCGGTCGAGTTCACGAGGCGTGAGGAGGACGGATAAAGACGTCAGGTCAACTCCTCAAAGGTATCATCTCTGAGCGTTGTGCCTGAAGCTTGTGTGAGAACACATAAACAGAGGGATTCTGTGTGTGTGTGTGTGTGTGTGTGTGTGTGTGTGTGTGTGTGTGTGTGTGTGTGTGTGTGTGTGTGTGTGTGTGTGTGTGTGTGTGTGTGTGTGTGTGTGTGTGTGTGTGTGTGTGTGTGTGTGTGTGTGTGTGTGTGTGTGTGTGTGTGTGTGTGTGTAGAGACATTAGAGGCCCGTACCCCAGCGTGCTCATCCATTCCTCAAGGTGTCGCTCCTTTGAGTCGCTGCTGCATGCGTTTCATTTCATGTTCAATGCGATTAAATGATGATTAAATGTCATTTAAGTCATAACAACGTTTCTTATGTATTTACATTTTTGCCAGAAACACTGATTCCATCTCATCTTTCCACAAACCCTTTCTCAGTTGTGTCTGACGCGATCGTGCGTGAACAGAATGATCTTTACGTCATCGAACATAATCACCGGACGTGTAGTTTATGTAAACTGATAAAAGGTAAACAACAAACGGCGTCGCGGCCGACGTCAACAGCACAACAGCTCCGTGCTGTTCCTCATGCAGATGCCTCTTTGATGCGGCCCCTCTCTCCCCGCCTCGCCCTGCTCCTGCCATTGTGTGCCCCTCAGAATTCAAACTGGACACACACACACACACACATATATATACACACACACACACACACACACACACACACACACACACACACACACACACACACACTATTCCTTCCTTGCGGCTGTGTCTGACTCCGGCATGAAATCGATTCCGGAGCACCACCCTCCTTCTGTGCCCATTTTGTGTCACCGTGAAGCGAGACCGTTGCCCTGCCAGCTCGGGAAGACTCCCTCCTCCTCCCAACCGAACGCCCCCGTCCCACAATCCCTCCGTGCCGCGCCCTCGTGGCGCCCGGCGGCGGCGCCGCCTTCATGTCTCCCTTTCTTCTTCGCCATGACGCGCTGTTCAGAACGTCTCTAGACACCATCTTGTTCTGTAGACCAGACGTTGCTCTGTGTGTGTCGTGTGTCTCGTGCTGCTAACACTCCACGTCTGACACACTACGAGACACACGACAAGTGGTTTTATAGTTCTAAACGTCTGAATGTTCTTTGTGCTTGTTGTTCACTGTTTGCACTTTATTACTATTATTATTACTCACTTTATGTTGGACAAGAGACAAACATACATCGATCTTCTGGATGTTCCACAAATGGAAAACTGGCAATAAAGATGACTGATTTATTTAAACTTTTATAATATATTTCAACAAATTAAAGATAGATAGTTAATGGAGACCACACACTGTGAACCAGTCAAATAAATATGTCTCATTGTCATCCTGGTCATGCTGTTACCACCTGTAAATATACCTCTATAATCTAAAGGCGTACTTAAAACATGTTTCCTTTGATCACCAGCACGGCTAAATGGAACCCCGTTAAAACTCATCATTAAAAAAATGTAAGCTTAATACCAGCTCGGCAATGTGAAGGCAACATGAAAAGATTCGCAATCCCAAAATTGGGACGAAGCGAGAAATATAGTGAGCCAGCTGAAAGAGGGGTGGAGGAGCGGCGGCGGCGCTCAGCGCTCCGCCCTAATCCGCACTGACAGAGTTTTCATCGTCTGAGGCGGCGGGACGCCGGAGGCCCGCGGGGCCTCGGCAGAGGAGGGGCACTTTCCTCCGCTCTCTCCCCAGCGGCGGTGCTCCCCGAGCGGCCGCAGCCGGGGCCACCAAGGGCCCCTTTGTACCGGTTATCACCGAGTGGTGAGTGACGGCACCGCGGCCTCCCGCTCTCAGGAGGGGGGGGGGGAAGCTGCACCGAGGAGCCGATTGGAATGTTCCCAGAAGAGACAGAAAGAGAGGAAAAGAAAGGAAAGGGGGGAAAGAGAGAGAGTCTGTTTGAAGGGATGTAGCATCTGTGTCTCACAGGTGCAGCGCAGGAGGAATGTCGGCCGGGACGACTCGACCGCGCTTCAGCCGTCAATCAAACCGCGAATACATAAACGCGTTGGAGTGGTCAGAGTTTCACTCGTTATCTTTCCGGCTCATCTCATAACCTCGTGTTATTCGACAGGCTCCGATTCGACGAGCTGACGTCATCCGAGCGCCGGCGAGGCGAGGCGCGTGTTTCACGCTCGGCGTTCACGTCGTGACTCGGTCGCCGAGTCCTGAGCGACGGGCGAGCGTCCGGACAACGAGCATCGAGACACATCCCAGTCTCTGCGGATGGATCTTGGGAGCTGCCCAGACGATGAAAAGGGTCAAAGGTCAGTCCACCCCCCCCTCTCTCCCCTCCTCTCCCAGCCTTCTCCCACGCTCCCACCATCACAAACACACCTGTGTCCTCACTAGCACCCATGCCCCCCCCCCCCCATCACCTGTGTCACACATGCAGAAGCATGAATACACACAGACACCAGTGTCACAGACATATCCTGCTCTCGTTCCCTCTCACACATTCCTAGCCTTCCCCAGCTGCCTGCGCACCTGGGCTGGCAGCTGTCATCGCCGTGGTAACTGGCATACAGCTGGCTGTCACTATCACCTTTTGGCTCATCTGCCTCAGAGAGAGAGAGAAGGTTAGGAAGAGAGAGCGATGGGGTTTATGGGTGAGATGAAGGAGGAAAAGAAAAGACAAGAGTGACACAAAGAGGGAAAACAAACAGAGTGACACCTCCCAAACAAAGAGAGAACATCGATGGATAACAAGGATACATTGTTGCCAACATATTGTCTTCTCACTCATCCTCTCTTCTCCCTTTTGTCTCAGAACGTCTGCCGTTCCCCACCTGCCCACTAGAGGTCGCTCATCACTTCACCCAGTCAACATCGCACCATCCACCACAGAAGAAGAACGCACCGATACATGCTAAAACCATTTCAGTTAAGCAATGCTCAACGAACATATGCAACACACACAAGTACAACAACTAAGGTGTACAAGTGTGTGTGTGTGTGTGTGGTGTGTGTGTGTGTGTGTGGGTGTGTGCTAAGAACTGGTGGATGGATGTCCAGTGTACCTGGGGTCCTGAGATGTGAGTGTCAACTGGTTCATGGCTCTCTGTTCTGGGTCGTCTCTGCCTGGCCGCTTCAGCAGCAAACAGTCTGTTGCGCAGAAGTGAGGATCCTTCGTGAGCCTGTCCATGGTTCTGGCCACCTCTGCTTGTACAAGTCCTGCAGGGGTTCCACAGTCTGGTGGTGGGGTGGGCAGGGTGGCAATTGTATCCTGAATAGTGCCTGCCTGTCCTAGTGACAAGTCTGCTCAACCAGGCTGGCTGTTGCACAGTGCGTTGTACAGAATGGCTGAACAGCTTCCTGAAGCCCTCTCTCTACAGCTCAGCTGCCAGAGGAAGCTCAGGCTGTCTGGAAAGCAGTCAGGCCTCACTGCCCAGAGTGTCAGTGTCTGACCTGTGATTCTCACCGAGTGTCTGTGTTCTCAGCTGCATGTGTTCCCTCCCAGCCCTTTCCTCCCAGTCCCAGAGGTCTCCAGTTCCTCATGTGTAATCCTCCCCTTAGTCGTCAATCCGTTAGTTAGTCTGGTTGTTGTACCGTCCAGTTTGTAATCCAGCTGGTGAGTTTGGTGACACTCTGTCTTCCTCACACCCTAACAGAGTGACAGATCAATCAGGCCACCACCACTGTGTGTCATCAGTTGTGCACTGATGATGGGTTGAACCTGATGAAACAGGATGAATTGAAGGTGAACACACAGCCACAGCCAGGGGTGGGACCTGGGGAGGCTGGATGGGGTTGCCTGGGGGGAGGGATCTGTGTGTGTGCAGAGGTTGACCACCTGGCCTGGGAGACCACCTGACCTGATCCCAGGTGGGGGTGTTCAGTCCCAGCTCAATCAGCTTCAGGGCCACCTGTGGCAGCTCAAGGGACTATGGTGTTGAAAGCTAAGGTATGAAAGCAGAATCAGACTATCCCACATCTACAGTCTGAGGGAGAGCCCCCCTCTGGCTGTCCAGAAACAGCACATCATGCAGTGATCCTGTTTGGGCCTCCGCCAGAGAGTTGGAGGTCCATGGAGGGGGAAGGAAGGCGCAGATGTAGTGGCTATCAGCCTCTCCGCCTTTTCATGACCACCGAGGGAAGGCTCATGACCACCGACACCGCCACAGCTCCCGGTAGTCATTCATATTCATACATGCTGGTTGGGCACATTGGGCACAGGGACAATAGAAACTCTCTTCCAGCCAGGGATGGTAGTGGGGAGAGGAGAGAGGTTGGAGGATTACACTGGAGCTGGCTAGTTAGCACAGGTCCCCAGCCTTCAGTACTCAGCCCCAGTATGCCCTCTGGACCTGCAGCTTGTTCACCCTCAGCCTCACACTCCTGTGCTTCACACCAGTCACAACTCGTGTAGAGCCCCATGGTAGTGTGCTCGCTCGAGAGAGTTCTGTGTTGCTTTGTTCAAACCTGAGCTAAAATGTTGTCAGTAGCCTCAAACCGGCATAAATGGCACTTCAGGTGCTCCGCTCGTCTGCGCACTCACCATTGCGGTCAGTCTGCTCTGCCTCTGGATGATTGTGTGTCGCTGCTCCATCTCTGATTCCCTCTGTGTCTGTCTCCTTCTTCATCTCTGTCTGTCTACCTTCTTCCTGCGTCCTTCACCGCCTCCTCAGTCCTCGGACCATGTTTTTGCGCTCATCCGCCCTGCTGATAGGGCAGCAATACTGGAGTTATAGGACGGAGCAGCACAGGTTCTGGATTTGGAATGGATCTATCAACGCTTTTTTTTGATTTGACCGACCTCAACTTTACGCTGGGCGCTAGGAACTTAGCTCAGCTATGAGCTAATTTACGCCGGCATAACTCCGGCTGATTGGATACTGTGGGAACTGAGATTGTCAGTCAGCAATACTCAAGCCTCTGTCCCAGTCAGCCTCTGCATTCGTTTTCTGCGTGGTTCACAACTTGTGATCCTTTGTTTATACTCGGAAGCAGAAAATGGCTTCATGGTATCTTGTTTAAATGGCGGGAGAGAGAGAGACCAGCTTGGAGGAGAGAGACAGCCTTGTATGACATAGCGTGTGGTCCCTCTTTTCCTCTGGTAGCACTTTCCCTCTGGGTGTTTACTGGTATGTGTTGACATGACTTTAAAGGTTTTTCTAGGTTGCCACCACAGCAGTCCAGCCACCACCAGCACCCACCACGGCATGTTGGTCTGATGGTATCATAAGGTCGGCTACCGGTGTCGTCCGAGTATGCTGTGGTGTGGTGTCGTGTGGTAGACGGGATGACCGGCGATGACTGAAGAGATGGGAAAGCATGGATGTCAGGATGTCCAGATGAGCCAGAGCAGGCGAGAAGGAGGTCTTGGAAAAGGGGAAATGTTTTTGTTGTTGGGGCCGTCGTAAGCAGACCCCTCACCCCTTACCCACGCCACCCTTACGTTCTGTCGTTCTGTCTGCGAGGAAAACAGAAAAGGGATAGGGGACTCATTCCGGCACCAGCGGATCCGCACCAGTTTTCCGTCAGACAAAGATGTTGTGATGTGTTTGAATCTGATCCTTCTGATCCTTGCCCTAAAATTCAAAATCATCCATCTCCAGAGAGAGAGCGTTAGCAAGCAAAGGGCAATGGTGGAAAGTGGGACTCAGTCTGTTCTCTCTCCGTTTCGAATTCGGCCCGCTTCGATTTCCGTCTCTCCTGTGTCCTTAGCTAGCAGCTGTTGTTGTTGTTGTTGCTGCGATTCGCGCTCTGCGCTGGATCTGAGTGGTGAAAAAGCAAAAACCCTTTGTAAAAGTTTTTTTATAAAAAAAAGTGTGCGAAGTATGTCGTATGTTGTTAGTGTGTTGTGTGTGTGTGCAAAAGAAAAAAAAAAATAAAAACAAAAACTAAAAGCACAATCTCCCGCACAATCTCGCGGCGCGACTGGACACAGCCGCGCCATCTAAAGCCCCATTATGTAGTTTTTCCCTTTTAGCGCCCCCTTCAGTGCGCGTGCAGTCATTTACTTTTGTTTTGGGGGACTGCAAAGACTTTGGGACTGTCGGGATCCGGGGATTATACTTCGTTTTGAGTGGGTTTGATTGTTTGTAGTGTGTGTTCATTTT
>NC_079400.1:1111273-1123773 GCF_029220125.1 Pseudoliparis swirei | reverse complement strand
CACGTTTCCTCTTAACATCATCAACAAATCCACCTTTAGGATACTCTGGTTGAATTATCATCAACTTCAGCTGCACTTTGTGTTTCTAAATGTTATTATCATGCTAACATACTAAATTAAAATGGTGAACATTGTAAACTTTAAACATATTATTGGCGTTCAGCTAAAGCGCTATACTGTGCCTACGTGAGCCAAGTGGCTGTGAACTCCTTCATTAAACTGGAATAACAACATGTGAGGGATATTTCTCCATCTATCTGTCTAATTGGTTTCTGACATGTGGACCTTGTGAGTTTTCCTCTCCCATAGTCTCGTTTAATATGATGTCATAGTGTGGAGCGGTGAAACCTCAGTCCACGTGTACGCGCTCGCTCCATATCCATCTTGTGTTTTCCAACCCTCGGTTTGAACCCTCTGCTATCAGCCCCCTGGGAGGCGAGTGACAGCTTTCATATGCCATAACACATGTAACCGATATGATTTAACGTGACTCATCCAGGAATGACACACCGCTTTCCAAAGATTTGCTTCACGGACGTTCCTCCGAGTCAAAACACCACTTTTATTTTCCTTTTAATCCAAATAACATTTAGCTAGAAACACAAGTTACTTTCCATCATCTTTGCAGCGCTCAGACAAATGAATCCACCAGAGTCCACCATCGTGATCCACCATGTTATCATACGGCGCTTCGCTTGCGTTTACCGGTGAATCACGACATCGACCGGTCCTGTCGTCGCGGCCCTGAGCGGTCTGATGCCCGAGTGGCAATATGTTCTGGTCGCATGAAGAGAATCGGGGCGGAAAAAGGTCTCATGCTCCGGCTGTTAACATTTATGAGCGCATCCTTTCCATAAAAACCTCCCGTTGACCCGTCACTAGCGCAGCGTGCGGCCGGTGCTGGACAGCTGCTCCGCGCAGCCAGCACCCCATCACTCACACTGCTGACTGCGGCCTGTCGTTCAGCTTTTTAGTTGTTATCATTTTCTTCCACAAGCTGTTATGCAGGAAGGGATGATGGGATAAGTCTGTGTGACTATTTGACGTTTCTGAAATGGAAACGTTAAAGCTCAAAACGTCTCTTTGCTATGTCATGCAGCCAAATCCCTCCGTGTGCATGTTGAGTTTCCACTTGTGTTCAGATCAACCTGTGGTATGCAGAATGCTCTTTGGGGAGGCTTTAAATATCTGGAGGTTATGAGGCAGTAATGGAATAATATTGGCGCAAATGCAAGATATGAGTCAAAATCATCATTTCTAGTAAAATAACTAGAGAAAACATATTTAATCTCCTTCAGTGACTTTTTCCTTGGTCCTAATGATGCAGAATATGTGTGTGAAAGACAAACAATTCGGTTCTGCCTTTACTGGGGGGGGGGCATGGATTTAAACCGAGCTGAGGGGGTTTCCTAAAGTCAAAGATGGTTGGAACCCAATGGTTGAGGTGACAGTGTAATCACGGTTTCATGGCTGCGACCTCCCAAAGGCATCCAGAGGTGATCCATGATTCATGGGATAATGAGCCTCATCACTTAGGCTGTCGCCCCGGCTCTCCGCCAAGGCCCCGGCTCATGTTTGGTTCCAGCAAAGCGCCGAGAGTCACATGAGTGATGATGCGATGCTGAGCAGCGCGATGCATTACTGGAGGCAAATGAATGATTAGACACGTATTCAGCATCACATTGAATCCGGATAAGAGACTTAAAGCGCTTCACATTTATGTACATTTAAATACACCTTACAAGTGTGACTTGTCTTCCTACTTCAAGACGGTTAAGGGATCAAGGAAAAGCCACAAAAACAAGAGTTTTCGTTATTGTGCACCACGAGACACTTTGAATTCATCCTGAAACACTTTTGAAATGACAATCATTATTTTTTTGGTTCCTGAGTAATGACTGTTGATTATTGTCCATAACAAAGATGGACACATCTAGAAGGTGGACGCACCCTGGCATGTTTTAATATTCACATCATTAAACTTTACCCACCTGCCGACATAAAGAACGCCAGTAATGCCGACTGAGAGGATTCAGATTACCGGTGGTTGAATTTAAATGTTCTCAACGTACACATGAGAATAAAATCCAGATCTATCGACTATCTTTCGACCTCGGCTTGAGATCCACAAAGCTTTGAGTAGCATGGCGGGATAGCTGCCTCCCTTTGCTTCCAGAACTCTTCTTCACCACGGTTTGCATTGCAAATGGCTCTTTGGTGCTTCGTCATATTAGCTGGTTCCTCTTCCTCTCCCGCTATTCCCTGAGCGGTCTAGAGGCAGTCGGGTCGCTGGGCTCTGCAGGGGCACAGTCTGCGCTGCGCTGGGTCGGAGCCGGCACAGCTGAACAGCAGAGGCTCCAGCTGGAGGCCGCAGCGTCGGCCCCACGGGCTGTAGGCAGGAAGCAGGTGGTTGACTTCCTGTCCCACGCTGGAGCAGCCGAGACTGAGTCTGCTCCCCGGGAGATGAAACGGGAAATCATGTTCATGGTGTGTACAGCATGCTCACAGACAATATAAAGGCCCTGGGTTTTTAGGGGTTTTAATTTTTAAAGACCTTTATTTAACCCTCCTGTTACCTTCACATGTACTAACATCTTTTACCCCTGGGGCCAATTTGACCCCACAATTAAAACCTAGAGAAAATTATTAGAATTAATATTGTTTCCCAGAGGTACTTTATGTGTGTTTGTTGATACCTCAATAGTCCTTTAAATAGATAATAAAGTTGATATTTACCTTCGCATTGAAAATGCGGAAGGTTATGTTTTGATCGCCGCGTATTTATTTGTATGCGTGTTATTCGCCTAACTCAAAAAGTATTAAACCGAATCGCATGAAATTTGGTGGGATGATTAGGTATTATCCGGGGACCATTTAATTAGATTTTGGGATCGATCGGGTCAAAGGTCAAAGTCATGAAAAAGGTCAATCTTCTTGAATCGCATGGAATTTGGTGGGATGATTGGTTATTATCCGGGGACCATTTGTTTAGATTTTGGGATCGATCGAGTCAAAGGTCAAGGTCAAGGTCATGAAAAGGTCAAAATCTTCTTGAATCACATGAAATTTGGTGGGATGTTTGGTTATTATCCGGGGACCATTTGATTAGATTTTGGGATCAATCGGGTCAAAGGTCAAAGGTCAAGGTCATGAAAAGGTCAAAATCTTCTTGAATCGCATGTAATTTGGTGGGATGTTTGGTTATTATCCGGGGACCATTTGATTAGATTTTGGGATCAATCGGGTCAAAGGTCAAGGTCAAGGTCATGAAAAGGTCAAAATCTTCTTGAATCGCATGTAATTTGGTGGGATGTTTGGTTATTATCCGGGTACCATTTGATTAGATTTTTGGGATCAATCGGGTCAAAGGTCAAGGTCAAGGTCATGAAAAGGTCAAAATCTTCTTGAATCGCATGAAATTTGGTGGGATGTTTGGTTATTATCCGGGGACCATTTGATTAGATTTTGGGATCAATCGGGTCAAAGGTCAAGGTCATGGAAAGGTCAAAATCTTCTTTTTACCATAGCACGGTCCATTTTTATCCAATTGGCATGCAACTAATGCCAAAATGTTCATAATGCAATGCCCAATCTTGTGATATGCGAAGGTATGCTCTCTACCGAGTGCCCATTCTAGTTCTTATATGTTTTACACAGTGAAAAACAGCCCAAAGAACACCGATGCGTACAAGTTGTGTTCAGGACATTGAAAACATGTCATCATGTGAATTTTATGTTTTCCCAGTTGTCCCCAATAAATTAGGAAAAGTCATGAAATGTGAAGCAAAAATAATGATGTCAATCATTTATTTAGAGACGTTAAACATTGAATGGGGTCAGATTGACCCCAAAGGTCACAGGAGGGTTAACTATTTAAAAACATAGAACTATTTAACTAGCTGGAACTATGTAACTCTTCCCTCACATCCAGACCTGAACCACAACATGTGGTTGTCTTTTAGATTCAGTTTGAAAAATTCCATTTCTATAGAAATTTTCTTCTTATATAATCAGAGCAAATCTAAATGATTTGTGTGCTGTGCAGAGTGTTGGTGATAAAGGGATGGAACTGAGCTGGTGGCTAATGATCGATGGGAAAAAAGAGAACCGATTATCATTTACAAGGATGACCAGCTGTGAGTTTGAGCGCGATGACCAGCGTGTTGTTAAACTGTCATCCCATCCACCGTGCTCCTCCCTGATTGCTCACCTGGCGAAGGCAGCGGGACTGTTCAGGTGGTGAAACAGAGCCGGCTCACACACGAGGGAGGACCGTGCACACACACTTACGCACGACTGACCCTGGGGCCCCAGGTGCGCCCTGAGAGCACACTCCGGGGGCCAAGTGAGGGCAGATTCAGTGCAAAAGTTCTGCAGGGAGGAAGAAAGTTCAGTCAAGACGGTGTCTGGAAGTTCACCGATCTCAGAGATGAAGATCAGGAGTCTAAATGGGCAGCAGAAGCACGTTGTGTACCTGGTGAGCGATATAGCCGCCAAGCCTCTCCAGCATTCCCTCACAGGTGAACTCTCGGGGCGTGAAAGGCTTCACCTGTGAAAAGCATGAGCACTTCAATGCAGCGCGAACCCACATGTATCGACTGTTGACGTGTGTCTACATACACACAGTGGAATCGGGCAAATTATGATAAAAGCATGACATTTGGTGGAGTTGTTCTCCAGAGGTATTTGGTCAAATCTGCCCGATTGGCCATTCAAAAATCCAAGATGGCGGCTATTTTTCAAGATGGCCGCCAATTGGGTCTCCAAAAATTAGTTTTCTTCATAAAACTGTTTGTATTTCCCGATTTGAACAATCTTGGTGTATTTTCTTATGTTTCTAAGTAATCTGGAGCTAAATATGCTAATTTATTAGACCAAAATGTTGCTAAATTTTCCAAATTTAAAAGAAAAATGTTGATAAAAATAAATAAATTTGAATTTAGATGTGAAGGTGGAGAAAGTCCCGGAGTTACCAGAACGTTCACCAATGTACCAACAGCGTAGCTGCCAGTCCTCCCGTCATTACCTCTGTGCGTAGAATGGCTCTGGCGGCCTCCCGAACATCCGTCTTGTTGGTCACGTCCACCGTCCACACGTGAGGCTTTCCGATGAATTGCTCCACATAAGGATGCTGCGAGGAGATCTGAGGAGATGTGATTTATCATTCGCTGTCTTGAGATGGAAGAATTGATTCAAACACCATTATTTTGAGTTTACCTGTCTCGTGGTGGGCTTCCCTCTGTAGAACTCGTTGTTGTCTGAGGAGTGTGGCGGGTGAAACCGCGGCTGCAGGAAGACACAGCCCAGGGCGATGGCCTCGATGGGCGCCGGTCCCTCATAGGGGAAGCCGAGACCTACAAACACCTGGAAGGGAAGACGTCTTAATGAGGAGCTACAGGCAGGCGGGAGGACATGTGAGGACAGGGACCCATATGGGGCCACAGTTCCATCCAATGTGTGTCAAACAACTCCAGTGTGTCTGGACTGTTGGTCTCGGCACCAATGGCAAATAAAAAACCTTGAACCTTGAACCTTGTGTCACAAATCTACTTAAACAATAGATACAATATTAAATATTGAGACGTGCTGGCTCCCCTCTGACCTTGGCTCTGCGTAGAAGTCGTAGGAAGCGCTCCTGAGTCAGCAGGCCGTGGTTTCTGATGGAGCTGGGCAGGTGAGAGGCGAGTCCTGGAGGCTGGTAGACTGTAGCGTGGGTCTCCATCTCTTCACTGATCACCGCCACATACTCAGATTTACCCTGGCACATGAACACACACACATCATGATGATGATGATGATGATGATGATTTACAATCAGGAAGAACATTAAAAAACAAGCTGTCTTTTATGAAGTCTCCCGTCTCTCTTCTGGTCATGTCACCTGCCACATGTAGTCCTGTTTTCCGTAGATGACCGCGATCCTGTCTTTCCTGTAGCCGGCCGGCTCCAGCTCTTCCTCCCTCATCTCCTCCCTCGCTGCTTCCTCACTCACAAAGCCCAGGAAGGAGTTATCAGGGGTATGAGCTAGAGGAAAGATCAAGTGAAATGTTACTCCTGGACAGGAATTACCGAACAATGTACGGTCCAGAAATATGACAGGTGAGAATACTCAAATGATGTGCGAGAGGAAAAACATGCTGAGTATAAATCAGCTGTTAAGGAAGATGAGAGTTTAACCTCTGGTTGTTTAGAGAGGCAGCTGAACCCCAGAGAGGTGTGAAAGATGAGTATTTACTTCAATAGGAATGTGCTGCCGGCAAAGCTGTGTGTGTGTGTGTGTGTGTGTGTGTGTGTGTGTGTGTGTGTGTGTGTGTGTGTGTGTGTGTGTGTGTGTGTGATTCTCTCCTGTCTCAAGGTGTACTTGTTTAAAATACTTTTTTTCCAAATCTTTTCTCATTCACAGCCCATCATGTTCTCTTAGTTTTGGTTTTATTCAAGCTGTGATCTAAAAAAAATATCTTTCTTTCTCTTTTTTTATACTGTTCTTTTTTATATTGCCTGTCACTGTTTGATGTTGTATTGTGTGAAGCTGTGTGTGATGTGCTACTAGCTGCTGTATCAGCCAGGACTCTCTTGTAAAGGAGGTTTTTAACCTCAATGAGGCATTTCCTGGTTAAATACATTTAAAATAACAAATAAAAAACAGTTTCTCCTCATGTTCAGCTCCATTCGCTCCCTCGTGTCTCTTCCACCTGTCAGAGTAGCGTGGCGGCGTTCAGTGATCGAGGGCATGCGCCAGGTGGAGGTTTAAGTGAATCGTTTCTGGGTTTCGGATCCCTCGCTGCCTGTTGAGTCTGCTTGTCTGTTTCCCATCCTCCCATCGCCTCTCCTCCTCTCCCCGTTTCAACACAGAAGCATAAACACCCGCCCCCTCTTTTCTCAAGCTTCTTCTTTTTGTTTCTCCCCCACTTCCTGTGACTTTGTTTCTCTCTCTCTGCCCCTTCCCGACCAGTCGGCTTCCATCCGTCCCCGTCTCCCCCTCGGCAGGACAAATAAACAGTGTTTTCGGGCCGAGGCCTGAGGAGCGGCTCTCGGCGCGGCGCGAGCAGCTCGCCTCCGTCTCCCTGCAGGCTGTGAAAGAGGACCGGAGAGAGGTGTCGGAATGAAGGCCGTCTGCGTACCGCGTTTATTTAACCTCGGCCATTAATCCTCTCGCTGCGGAGACGCTTAGAGGCGCGTGGAGGATCAGCGCTGCGGCAGCCAGATATAAATACGTCTGGAGACGTGAGTTGAGCCGCAGGTCGGGCATCTCTGAATCCGTGTCTGGACTCAGCGGCCTTCATACCGTGTTGTCGTGAATACAGACGTTCACACACACACACACACACACACACACACACGCACAGACTTACGGAACAGGGTCATGTATTGCCGAGGCTGCAGCTCCCAGCTTCCCCACTGTGTTTTGTATCCATGACGACGAGCATAACTCCCCAAGTTAAAGGCCGGTTCGGTGCCAAAGGAGTCCAGGATTCTGAAGCGACACCTAGAACCATTTAGCATTAAATGGTTAATCACAAAGTGTTTCTTACATTTATACACATGGTTTGTCATCTTTGTCTTTTTAATTAAAGGCGTACAAGGATATGGATATTTCATTTATGATACCCATGAGGTAAAAGTCAAGGTTTATCAATATTTTCATCTAAATCTACCATTTCTTTAAAGGTTTTTATTCCAAAAACCATGAAACACACGTGTGGCTCATTGCAAAATGTATTAAACTGTGTAAATGTAAAATAGAGATGCAATAATAGTTAAACCGATATATCGATTTACCGATATACTAGACACATAATGATTTGTATAACATGGTGGTTGTACTGGTAATGCAGGAAAGCCAGTCCCATGGCGCCGTGAAGGTGAGCAAGGCCGTGGTAGTCAGTGTAGATGAGGTCAAAGGTCAGGGGCCTCCGGATTGGACAACTGCCTCGGCCCGGCGCAGCACCGATCAGGCTGCACAGTCACAATAAACACACATCACACATTCATCCTTTAACTCTACAAATCAATTAACTATTTAAAGATAAAAGTCCTACGTAGTCTTTTTATACATTATTCATCTCATGTGTGTGTGAGGTGAAAGTTGAGGCCACAGGTGTTCACCTGTGGAGTAGTTGCTGTGAGGTGCTGAAGGTCAAGTTGTGGCCCAGGATCGTCAGACAGGCGCTGAGGTCGGCCCACTGGACCAGCTCCCCCAGAGGACCCCCTCGGTCCACCAGGGCCTCAAAGCGAGGGCCACCCTTTCCAGCCAGGGCCCCGGGATAAAGCAGCACCTGGAGGAGGGAAGTTATGAAGTCATACATCCAGTTTAGTGGAGGCAGTTCATACTGCATTCATAATGATGGATCATGGAGGTCTGGATCCTGGAATATGCCGACTACCAACTACCGTACGCCATGGCCCTGCTGAAGCCCCGCCCACTGCTGAGACTCCGCCCACTCCTCCTCTCCACCTCCATCTGATGGATGGTGGAGGTCTGGATGGTGGAATATGCCGACTACCAACTCTTCATCCACTCTGTCATCTTCATTGTGTTGTTCCTGTGTTTTAATTAGTGTGTAATGATTCCTTCTGGTCACATGACATCTATGACACCTGTCCATCCTGGAGAGGGATCCTCCTCTGTTCTCTCCTCAAGGGTTCTGACCTTTTACCCTGAAGGGTTGTTTGGGAGTTGTTCCTGATCCCATGTGAGGTCAAAGGTCAAAGGTCAGGGATGTCTATGTGTAGATTGTAAAGCACTATGAGGGGAATTTGTAATTTGTGAAAATGGGCTCTACAAATAAACTGAATTGAATTGAAAAACTGAATAATGGATGGGAGTTTAGTTTTGGTTGAAAACTAGATTTTTTTTGGTTATATTAAAAAAGTCAGCACACTAAAAACCCTTTACATAAACAGTACGGTGACGCAGGCATGTTATTGAACACCTCTAATCGTCTCTGTGTTTATACCCTCATCTGCCTGGAGGCGGTGTTGTTGCTGCTTTGCCTCATCCTCCGAGCCGCCCGTGTCCACCGCTCCGACATCCTCTCCACTCTGGACCGGATGAAGTTCACGGCCGGGCCGCCGCCGCTGCCGATGACCTCGTACAGCGGGCTCAAGGTCGTACGTATCTCCGCCTGTGTACGAGCATCGTGGTAAACACTGTGATGGGAATGTTATATATTCTTCATTCTCTTTGACACGATGTGAAAGAATCACTTGTGGAGACAAATTCTATCAGAAGACAGGATGAAGCCTGATTGAGAGGAGTTATAATTCACAGGATCTTCACTTTGAGTATCCTCATAAAAGGGACCCGATCACTGGCGATCGGATCATTTAATTACTCGTCAAATGACCTGAAGACAGAAGTCTCCTTCTGGCTCCTCCTTCTTCTTGTTCCCTTAAATACATGATGTCATTGACTCTTCAGTTCTCCCTCACAGACTCCTGAGGGACTCTGTAACGGCGACTCTTCTTGCAAGAATAAATGATTCATAGACGAGTTCTGCTTCCTCCATATTCGAAATTTCAGTTGAAAAAGACAAAATCTTTCAAATTGTGCCGTCACACCAAGGAAACAATGCAACGTGACCATCAGATATACATGTGTGTGTGTGTGTGTGTGTGCGCGTGCATGTGCGTGTGTTCGTGTGTGTGTGTGTGTCTGTGTGCGTGTGTGTGTACCTTCTCTGTGTCCGCGTGAGGTTCCTGGTGCCATGGCGGTGCGGAGCGCTTTGCTCCCAGACCAGCGGGACAGAAGTCCTCTATTTGGCTCAGGTACGTCAATAGGGAGCAGGTGGTGCCGTCCACCCCATAAAAGGCGTAGCAGGGGTCCGACTGCCAGCGCGCCCGCAGGAACTGCCAGAGAGACGGATGTTAAATCAGAACCAAATAACGAGGCACAGTTCGGGTGATGTACGGTATAAATAACATATTTATAGCTATATCCGAAGAACCTTTTTTTTTTTTTTATGGTATTTTCCATAATCAGCTCACGTGAACTAGATATTCAACTTTAAAATTTAAGTAAAGCTAAGCCCTTCAACGCCGGGTCATTAAGTTCACGCTCACACATACATTTCCACTTTCTCACCTCCACTTTCTCCGCACACACCGGATACGCGTGATCCATCGGCACCTCACACTCCTCCTCCCGCCCTGCAGGGGGAGATGTTAATTTCTCTTTCCCTGGCTGATTTTGAATCATTATTCCACGTTCCTTGCTTTCAGTCACAGAATGACATTGTGGAGTTGACTGGACGTGGGTAATGAAGAACAGTGGACGGTAACTCTGATATACAACCTCTCAACTGACGCACAATGAAAAGCAGCCATCAGCGCGGCGTGTCAGAGGCGTGAGAGGAGAGGCGTGTGTTCTCAGAGGCCCTTCAGTAAACCCCCCAGCATCTCTTGCCAATGTCAATCAACTTGAATCAACACACACACACACACACACCTCTGACTCACCTGCCTCCAACCAAACATACCCTTTTACATTGCCAGCCCTTGCCAATATACGCAGTCTTTAACTATGTCAAACAACATTGTAAAACAGAAAAGAGGAAAAAAAATGATAAGAAAACGTGAAGTGAAGGTGTGGAGTCCGAGAAACAGTGATATGCTATTAGAGCAGCGCAAAAAAAAAAAGGACAGAAAGTGCTCCCTCTGCAAAAACAAGAGTGTGTGTCGACAAGTTGGTGAAAGGACTCCTGGGTAATTCAGTCGTATTTTATGGGTGTGAGGTAATGTGAGCGGAGGGGGGGGGGGGGGTACCAGGCTGGTGATGGGGAGCGTGTGTTTGTGTGCTTGCGGGTGGCATGTGTGCACATACGGCATGTGTGTGTGTGCATGCTGACAAGTGTGTACCCTCGCAAATGCACAGCATGGTGTGTGTGGCTAAAGTTTTATGAATACCCCTTTTTCAGGAATAGAGGTGAGCATGTACACACACACACACACACACACACAAGCCCTCGCATGCCAACCCGGGTGCATAACCCGACTCTCACCTGACACCTCTCACGAGGGTCGTAGTGTAGATGTTAACTTGTTTTCCTCCAGTTGATCGGCACTGGCTCTGAGGGACTTGTTAAACTTCTATTCAAGGACTTCATTCCCCATAACCACCTGCACCCACCGCCCTCTAACCCCGATTCACACCCTCCATTATCACAGCTTGTTAATTTCACTGTGTGGTTAACCTCCATCGGGGCTATGAACATAGAGGATCACACCAGCGCTGCAGTAAACCACAGAAAAGCTTACAGTTATTGAAGCTGGCAACATGTGGGGAGGGAGAGAGTATTTATTTGGTGCAGCAGGAATGTCAAAGCATGTTATATCTGGAACAAACCCTGAAGTCTCTGTGTTGGCGAGGGCACTGAGCTGCTTCTATTGTCAAATCAAAGCTGGACGAGGAGACGTGTCGGTCATGTGATCCACGTCCTGTTGGTCTGAAGCTCACTGAGGAGCCACAATGAGCTAAACCTCACAGATCTCCATGGGGAACAACCAAATGAAGTGTTGGGTACAGACAGAAAAATACTTCCTCTAAAAATCTCTCTGTGCCGAGAAAAGCTTCTTTTAAAAAAAACTTGTTTCCTTCATATCATAGAGCCGTGGTTCACTATAGAGGTCACGTAAAGGCCCTCTAGGGGGTGAAGGTCCTCTAGAGGTCACGTTAAGGCCCTCTAGGGGTCACGTAAAGGCCCTCTAGAGGTCACGTTAAGGCCCTCTAGAGGTCACGTTAAGGCCCTCTAGGGGTCACGTTAAGGCCCTCTAGGGGGTGAAGGCCCTCTAGAGGTCACGTTAAGGCCCTCTAGAGGTCACGTTAAGGCCCTCTAGGGGGTGAAGGTCCTCTAGAGGTCACGTTAAGGCCCTCTAGGGGTCACGTTAAGGCCCTCTAGGGGGTGAAGGTCCTCTAGAGGTCACGTTAAGGCCCTCTAGGGGTCACGTTAAGGCCCTCTAGGGGGTGAAGGCCCTCTAGAGGTCACGTTAAGGCCCTCTAGGGGTCACGTTAAGGCCCTCTAGGGGTCACGTTAAGGCCCTCTAGAGGTCACATTAAGGCCCTCTAGAGGTCACGTTAAGGCCCTCTAGGGGTCACGTTAAGGCCCTCTAGAGGTCACGTTAAGGCCCTCTAGGGGTCACGTTAAGGCCCTCTAGAGGTCACGTTAAGGCCCTCTAGGGGTATGTTAAGGCCCTCTAGGGGTCACGTTAAGGCCCTCTAGAGGTCACGTTAAGGCCCTCTAGAGGTCACGTTAAGGCCCTCTAGGGGTATGTTAAGGCCCTCTAGAGGTCACGTTAAGGCCCTCTAGGGGTCACGTTAAGGCCCTCTAGGGGTATGTTAAGGCCCTCTAGAGGTCACGTTAAGGCCCTCTAGAGGTCACGTTAAGGCCCTCTAGGGGTCACGTTAAGGCCCTCTAGGGGTATGTTAAGGCCCTCTAGGGGGTGAAGGCCCTCTAGAGGTCACGTTAAGGCCCTCTAGGGGTCACGTTAAGGCCCTCTAGGGG
>NC_079400.1:791273-796273 GCF_029220125.1 Pseudoliparis swirei | reverse complement strand
ATAACGGGTCCCAGAAGGAGGTGGAGAGCAATGCAGCGCGAGATGAGGACAAGGGATTCTGCTTTCTCTCACGTCAAACTAACCGGTGCAGTGTGGTGAGAGATGGCATCGTATTAACAATGTATGCATGTTGGATATTTTATAGGCCACTTTACACTCTTGTTGACTATTTTTAGGACAATAAAATATTAATTTAGTTTATTCCCTGCGATGTGAAGAAATCAGCATGTATACCTGCATGTGGGGAATTCAAATAGGCAGAAAACGTAATTCAACGTTTAACTATGTAATTATATAGCGAGAGCATCCTGCTGAGAGGGAAGCTGGCAGATGACAAATGTTCTGAATTGAAGAAAATAGCACATGCTGGAAAACACACACACACATACACAGACATATATAAATATCTATACACCCACCCACACACGTACACACACACACACACAAGGGCTCCACGCAACTGTTCTCAAACATTATTATCAGCTTCACATCTCTATCCTATTGTTAGCCTCCGCTGAGGCGATCCGTGAGTTGTTATTCACACTGCTTGAGATTTAAAAGCCGTTTCCAATGAAAAGATCGAAGTGTAATTGACAAATATGCGTTTTGTGGAAATCGATTTAACAGGAGATCTTCTTGTGCGTGCTGCGCTCTCTCCAACAAGAAGGAGACACTTCATGGCTGGTTAAAGTGGCCGTCTATGTCTCGAACAACAAGGAGAAAGGGGTAATCATATCATCAGGTGGCCATAATCACAACTTCAAATGAACGACGAAGATACTCCGTCGATGCTTAGATAAGTAGAAGTTCACCACATCGACTTAAAATGTGATTATATGTCAGTGCCGTGTCTGCAAATGGCCCCAGATTGTTATTGCCGGTTTGAAAAGGGGAACGATGCTAAATATGAACACAAAACCACACGTTAATTAACATAACTTCACGTTATCGCATGCAGGAGATTGCTCTTCGGCTCCTGCGACCCGGTGAAGTGAAGTGTATCTCTGCCGATGAGCTGAGCGGTTGTGTGGACACAGTGTTGTGGCAAAGTGCAACCACACACTCTCAGTGGTTACATCATTTGTGGGGTTTATTTAGGTTTCAGGTGAGTGTATAACTCCCCTCTGGAGGGAGGAGAAGATGAAAACAAGGGGAGCTCTGCATCCTGAGTGCATCCCCCTCCAGCCTCTTTCTCAACATCACTTCAATTGGAAACACTTGCTTGGTGGAGTAAATTGTCATTTGCTTCGCGCAAACAATCCTTCATCAATCTGTCCCCTCTCACATTCCCCCTCTTCATCTGTCTCCCTCAGTCGCCTCCCTTTCCACTCCCATTTCCTTGTCTCCTTTCATTTCTCGCCCATCTCCCTTCCTTCTCGCTCAGCCCCCTGTTCTCCCTCTTTGCCACTTCCCCCCTCTGCCTGTTCCTCTGCTGCGGAATACAGCCCCTCCTCTCATGAATACGTCTGCGTCATACTGCGACGTCAGATCTACTTAAAGATCCAGGGGGGAGAATGTTTTTTGTCATGCCCCCTCATCCACAAAAGCGAAAGTGTGGGGGGGGAGAAATGGGGATGGATGAGGCTAATGTAATATAGGGGAAATGAAGAGAGAGGAAGTCGGGGGGGGAGGATGGATGGCAGAGAGAGAATAGGCGAGAAGGAAATCTAAAGGGGGGGGGGGCAGAGATGAGTGTGTAGAGGATGAGGAGGACGACTCTGAACATGTGCACAGAGGACTCTGGAGATGTCCAGTGAGTCTGATGCTCCTCAGTGTAAGTTAAGGTGGCCGTGTCCACAGCTGTGTCCTCTAAGCACTAAACAGAGGATTGTAAACGGATCTTCATAAAGCTGACGCGCATCTTCTGGATCGGCGTGTCAGAGAAACGAGTGGATATATTTAACACCATGTTCTAGTAACATGTGCAGTTTGTATACGATGGATCTGCATGTCACAACTGTCACTTGGAGCGGAGGCAAAGCAGCTTTTGGGCTTGGCATGTTTAATCCAGTCTGCGTTTGTTTTCATTGTTTTTCTTCTTTTTTGTGTGTTTTGTTTGTTTGTTTTGTTTATTTAGTTTTGTGTGTTTTGTTTTGTTTGTTTTGTGTGTTTTGTTTATTTAGTTTAGTGTGTTTTGTTTGTTTGAAATAAATCTAATCAAACCAAATATTAAAATTAGAAAGCAAAGACTCACTGTGGTCTTTGACTCTGCCTTCGAGGGACAGCTTGAACGAAGATGACCGTAATCCGACATGTAATGGTCCTTATTGTGCTCTCTGCAACTCATATTTCATACCAAATCCTCTTCTCGAGGGGGGGGGGGGGTCACTCGTAACGATGGGTTCCTCACAGGCGTCCTCCGGTGAAGCTCCGACGTCCTCGTCAGAGACGCCTCAGGCTGGATGAATCACTCTAAACTGGCAGCTGTTAAAAAAAGACCAAAATACTCCTGAAGCACTTGCCAGGAAATGTAACCGAGGAAAAGACTCGGGAGGTGAAGTCCTCAGTCAACAGAAACGTGTCTCTCTTCTGCTTCACGCTGCTCGGGTTTGTTTGTTGCATCCACCAAATGTATTCTCTCCATCTCGTGCTCGTTCCCTTGTTCCTCTCCCGTCTGGGGTGTGTATCTCGAGCTCTTTGTGGGAACAAGCTGGTGTGTATCTCAAGCTCCTTATGGGAACAAGCTGGTGTGTATCTCAAGCTCTTTGTGGGAACAAGCTGGTGTGTATCTCGAGCTCCTTATGGGAACAAGCTGGTGTGTATCTCAAGCTCTTTGTGGGAACAAGCTGGTGTGTATCTCAAGCTCTTTGTGGGAACAAGCTGGTGTGTATCTCGAGCTCCTTATGGGAACAAGCTGGTGTGTATCTCGAGCTCCTTATGGGAACAAGCTGGTGTGTATCTCAAGCTCCTTGTGGGAACAAGCTGGTGTGTATCTCGAGCTCCTTATGGGAACAAGCTGGTGTGTATCTCGAGCTCCTTATGGGAACAAGCTGGTGTGTATCTCGAGCTCCTTATGGGAACAAGCTGGTGTGTATCTCGAGCTCCTTATGGGAACAAGCTGGTGTGTATCTCGAGCTCCTTATGGGAACAAGCTGGTGTGTATCTCGAGCTCTTTGTGGGAACAAGCTGGTGTGTATCTCAAGCTCCTTATGGGAACAAGCTGGTGTGTATCTCGAGCTCTTTGTGGGAACAAGCTGGTGTGTATCTCAAGCTCCTTGTGGGAACAAGCTGGTGTGTATCTCGAGCTCTTTGTGGGAACAAGCTGGTGTGTATCTCGAGCTCCTTATGGGAACAAGCTGGTGTGTATCTCAAGCTCTTTGTGGGAACAAGCTGGTGTGTATCTCAAGCTCTTTGTGGGAACAAGCTGGTGTGTATCTCGAGCTCCTTATGGGAACAAGCTGGTGTGTATCTCAAGCTCCTTATGGGAACAAGCTGGTGTGTATCTCAAGCTCCTTGTGGGAACAAGCTGGTGTGTATCTCGAGCTCCTTATGGGAACAAGCTGGTGTGTATCTCGAGCTCCTTATGGGAACAAGCTGGTGTGTATCTCGAGCTCCTTGTGGGAACAAGCTGGTGTGTATCTCGAGCTCCTGATGGGAACAAGCTGGTGTGTATCTCGAGCTCAAGATTCAAGATTCAAGATTCAAGATGTTTTTATTTGTCACATACACACACAGGGTGTGCAGTGAAATGAAAGTGGCAATGCTCAGCAGGAATGTGCAAGGGCAACAAGTACACACTATTTACAATAAAAAACAACACAATATTTACAGTAAGTGTGTGTGTGTGTGTGTGTGTGTGTGCCTAAGAGGGGCAGTTGTGTGGGTCTATGTGGGGGTCCTGGTGAGGTCGGAGTTCACAGTCCTGATGGCCTGAGGAAAGAAACTCCGTCTCAGTCTCTCTGTTCTTGCAGCGTGACTACGGAGGCGCCTGCCTGACCGCAGCAGCTGAAACAGTCTGTTGTTGGGGTGGTGAGGATCCTTCATGATCCTGCCGGCTCTGGTTCTGCACCTCCTGGTGTACAAGTCCTGCAGGGTGAGGAGTGTAAACGCACTACTCTCTGCAGAGCCTCTGTCCTGAGCGGAGCAGTTGCCAAACCAGGCTGTGATGCTTCCTGTCAGGACGCTCTCTACAGCTCCAGAGTAGAAGGACTGAAGGATCCTCTGGGAAACTTTAAATTTCCTCAGCTGCCTGAGGTGGTAGAGGCGCTGCCTTGCCTTTCTCACCAGAGTGTCTGTGTTCATTGACCATGTCAGATCCTCGGTGATGTGGACTCCCAGCTACTTACACCCGCTCCACAGTAGTCCCTAATCCCCAGTGGTGAGTACGTCCTCTGTTGTTGTACCCTCCTAAAGTCCACAATCAGCTCCTTAGTTTTGGTGACATTCATGATGAGGCTGTTGTCCTGGCACCAGAGTGACAGATCAGCAACTTCCTCCAGGTAGGCCGGAGATCAGGCCCACCACCACTGTGTCATCCGCAAACTTGATGATGGTGTTGAGCTGAACCTGGCCACACAGTCATGTGTGTACAGGGAGTACAGTAGGGGCTGAGGATGCAACCCTGGGGGATCCTGTGTTCAGGGTGAGGGGTTTGAGGTGTGTCTGCCCACCCTGACCACCTGTGGCCTGGCGGTCAGGAAGTCCAGGATCCAAGCACACAGGGGGTGTTCAGTCCCAGCTCAATCAGCTTGCCGCCAGTCTGAGGGGACTATGGTGTTGAAAGCTGAACTATAATCAATGAACAGCAGTCTCACATAGCCCCCCCTCTGGCTGTCCAGATGAGAGAGTACCTGGGAGACAGCATCATCCGTGGATCTGTTTGGAGCGGGTCCATGGAGGAAGGGAGGAAGATTTCATGACCACGTCATTCATACATGCTGGAGAAGCATTCTTGGGCACAGGGACAATAGTGGATCTCTTGAAGCAGGCGGGGACCACGGACTCAGCCAGGGAGAGGTTGAATATTGTGGTGAACACTGGAGCTAGCTGATTAAGGTGCC